>NC_091339.1:502599-755099 GCF_038502225.1 Cherax quadricarinatus
TTTGGGAAGCCTCTGCCGACAGTGATTTGAGAGGATAATTACCATGCTGTTATTTTATATTTTTATTCCAGTTACTTCTGCCTTATCATTTAATGATTTCAACGATTTTGTGAAAGTAATCGAGTCTTTCACATACAGACCTACTCCTCCCTGCAGCATATAATTCAGGAGACTGAGTTCTCATTTCAGGAAATCTGTAATATAGGTTTTCAAGAGCGCTGCAAATCCTGCATTTGTGGAAGGAGACTATTTATCAAAATTACTTTATTCAGCATCTTTGTTTTCAGAACTAGTCTAATGTTAAAGAGAATAAAAGTTAGTCTATTTGGCTTGTTGCAACTATTTTGTTGGCGAATTCAATACTGATGATTTTGACAGCGCTGCTGGGATGCTTGCTTTAAGTATTAATGTTCTGTGCAGTACAGGTCATCTCAATGTATGATGTATTCTGTCAGTACGCCTGTTACATCCGGCACTGGTGATAGGTATTGTATCTGAACATGCAATAGTATTTTAATTATTGTATTAACGGGAGGTGCGCCAAGCCCACTGGGTATACGCGATGCCCGAACCGAAGGACGCGAGGATATATCTCATTCCTTGGATGGAGAGCCCCATTACAGGCATCAAGGCACCTCCCAGGGCAGTGTTATCCATGTTCACTATTAATTAGTCAACGTCATATTCACACGTCATGCAGACAAGCGTTGGTATATGTTGATAATCAAGAATGTTGAACCAAACACGTATCAAACCTGATGATCTGAACACCTTAAGGTTACCTCTCCACTTCTTCTACTGTCTCCAGTATATACAGTAAGTCGTCTCTGTATTAGATTACAAAAAAGCCTGCTGTGCAGGCGAAACGTTTCGTTAATAAAAATACCCAGAAATTCCACAAGTTTCTCATTCCTCAACTGGTCGGTATCGCTTACCACTGTAATGACATCTGTCATCAGATGGATGATTTTTTTTAACATACATCGGGGAGATGTGAGCAAAAGAACTTCTTCCAATCCTAATGTATGAACGTTATTCCAGAATAGCCCAAGAAGGCAGGTAGAGCGACTTAGACTACCTTGGAGTTCTTAGCTCTTCGTCTTCTCCGGGATGCAACTCACACATTTATTTACTGCTTGGTGAGCAGGGACAGGTGTGTCTAACCATCTCGTCTCTCCCAAAATTGAACCCGGGTCAGTTCGGTTGTGAGCCGCCAGCTCGACTAAAGATACTTAACTGACAACGTAGTTAACATATCTGTTAGTGTTAACTCAATGCGGCTATTTCCATGTTAATATCACAAACAAAGACTCGGAAATTTAATTACAGAAACCTACATATAATATGTGTACAGTAACGCATACACACACACATACACACACACACACACACACACACACACACACACACACACACACACACACACACACACACATGGGTTCATGGAAGGCAAATCCTGTGTCACAAACCTTCTGGAGTTTTATGACAAGGTAACAGAAGTAAGACACGAGAGAGAGGGGTGGGTTGATTGTATTTTCATGGACTGCAGGAAGGCCTTTGACACAGTTCCTCATAAGAGATTAGTGCAGAAGCTAGAGGATCAGGCGCATATAACAGGGAGGGCACTGCAATGGATCAGGGAATACCTGACAGGGAGGCAACAACGAGTCATGGTACCTGAAGAGGTATCACAGTGGGCGCCTGTGACGAGCGGGGTCCCACAAGGGTCAGTTATAGGACCAGTGCTATTTTTTATATATGCAAACGACATGATGGAAGGAACAGACTCTGAAGTGTCCCAATTCGCAGATGATGTGAAGCTGATGAGAAGAATTAAATCGGATGAGGATGAGGCAGGACTGCAAAGAGACCTGGACAGGCTGGACACGTGGTCCAGAAACTGGCTTCTCGAATTCAACCCTGCCAAATGCAAAGTCATGAAGATTGGGGAGGGGCAAAGAAGACCGCAGACAGAGTTTAATCTAGGTGGACAAAGACTACAGACCTCACTCAGGGAGAAAGATCTTGGGGTGACCATAACACCGAGCACGTCACCGGAGGCACACATCAACCAAATAACTGTTGCAGCATACGGGCGCCTGGCAAATCTGAGAATAGCGTTCCGATACCTTAATAAGGAATCGTTCAAGACACTGTACACTGTGTATGTTAGGCCCATACTGGAGTATGCAGCACCAGTCTGGAACCCACACCTGGTCAAGCACGTCAAGAAGTTAGAGAAAGTACAAAGGTTTGCAACAAGGCTAGTTCCAGAGCTCAGGCGAATGTCATACGAGGAAAGGTTGAGGGAAATCGGACTGAAGACACTGGAGGACAGAAGGAGCCAGGGGAGACATGATAACGACATACAAGATACTGCGGGGAATAGACAAGGTGGACAGAGATAGGATGTTCCAGAGAGGGGACACAGAAACAAGGGGCCACAATTGGAAGCTGAAGACTCAGACGAGTCACATGGACGTTAGGAAGTATTTCTTCAGTCATAGAGTCGTCAGGAAGTGGAATAGCCTAGCAAGTGAAGTAGTGGAGGCAGGAACTATACATAGTTTTAAGAAGAGGTATGACAAAGCTCAGGAAGCAGAGAGGGAGAGGACCTAGTAGCGATCAGTGAAGAGGCGGGGCCAGGAGCTGAGTCTCGACCCCTGCAACCACAATTAGGTGAGTACAATTAGGTGAGTACACACACACACACACACACACACACACACACACACACACACACACACACACACACACACTTCTTAAGGCTATGTATGTATCCTGCCTCCACTATGTCACACTACCCAGACTATTCCACTTTCTGACAACTCTGTGACTGAAGAAATACTTCCTAACATGTCTGGGGTCAGTCCTAGGACCTGTGCTGTTCTTGGTATATGTGAACGACATAACGGAAGGGATAGACTCAGAAGTGTCCTTGTTTGCAGATGATGCGAAGTTAATGAGAAGAATCAAATCGGATGAGGATCAGGCAGGACTACAAAGAGACCTGGACAGGCTACAAGCCTGGTCCAGCAACTGGCTCCTTGAATTTAACCCTGCCAAATGCAAAGTCATGAAGATTGGGGAAGGGCAAAGAAGACCGAATACACAATATAGTTTAGACGGCCAAAGACTGCAAACCTCACTCAAGGAAAAACATCTGGGGGTGAGCATAACACCGAGCATATCTCCTGAGGCGCACATCAATCAGATAACTGCTGCAGCATACGGGCGCCTGGCAAACCTACGGATAGCGTTCCGATACCTCAGTAAGGATTCGTTTAAGACTCTGTATACCATTTACGTCAGGCCCATACTGGAGTATGCAGCACCAGTTTGGAATCCACACCTAGTCAAGCACGTCAAGAAATTAGAGAAAGTGCAAAGGTTTGCAACAAGACTAGTCCCAGAGCTACGGGGATTGTCCTACGAAGAAAGGTTGAGGGAAATCGGCCTGACGACACTGGAGGACAGGAGGGTCAGGGGAGACATGATAACGACATATAAAATACTGCGCGGAATAGACAAGGTGGACAAAGACGGGATGTTCCAGAGAAGGGACACAGACACAAGAGGTCACAATTGGAAGTTGAAGACTCAGATGAATCAAAGGGATGTTAGGAAGTATTTCTTCAGTCATAGAGTAGTCAGGCCGTGGAATAGCCTAGAAAGTGACGTAGTGGAGGCGGGAACCATACATAGTTTTAAGGCGAGGTATGATAGAGCTCATGGGGCAGGGAGAGAGAGGACCTAGTAGCAATCAGCGAAGAGGCGGGGCCAGGAGCTGTGAATCGACCCCTGCAACCACAAATAGGTGAGTACAAATAGGTGAGTACACAAGAATCGTTCAGGACCCTGTAGACTGTATGTCAGGCCTATATTGGAGTATGCAGCACCAATTTGGAAACCACACCTAGCCAAGCATGTACGGAAATTAGAAACGGTGCAAAGGTTTGCAACAAGACTAGTCCCAGAGCTAAGGGGTATGTCCTAAGAGAAGAGGTTAAGGGAAATCATCCTGACGACGCTAGAGGACAAGAGAGATGGGGGGATATGATAACGACATTTAAAATACTGAGAAGAATTGACAAGGTGGACAGAGACAGGATGTTCCAGAGATGGGACACAGCAACAGATGAATCACAGACATGTTAGGAAGTATTTCTTCAGTCACAGAGTTGTCAGAAAGTGGAATAGTCTGGGTAGTGTGACATAGTGGAGGCAGGATACATACATATCCTTAAGAAGAGGTATGATAAAGGTCATGGACCAGGGAGACTGACCCAGTAGAGACCATAGAAGAGGCGGGGCTAGGAGCTGTGACCCGACCCCTGCAGCCACAACACACACACACATACGTATATATATATATATATATATATATATATATATATATATATATATATATATATATATTGTTCTATTAATTACAGTAATCTACTGTACTGTTCTATTTCGTAATCTATTATTTTACTTTATTTTGACGTTATCTGTTTTTCATTATTTCTTCAGTCGTCGTGTTCCATTCAGTGTTGCCTTTGATGAGCTGAACCAACGAGGCAGAAACATTCAGAATCGGCCAATTAGTGAGATTTTATTTTCAGGAGGTTTTAATCCAACTAAAATCCCACGTATAAAAAAAGGTTTCCGTCGTGACGTCACAACATATTCATTCTTGCCGACGACCAATAGTACACACAATTTTCGTATTTTTTTTTTTTTTTGAGTACGGCGAATGAGATACACACACACACACACACACACACACACACACACACACACACACACCAGACATCATAGCGATCACAGAAACCAAGCTTACAGGTATGATAACAGATGCCATCTTTCCAGCGGGATACCAGATCCTGAGAAAAGACAGAAGGAACAGGGGGGATGGAGGAGTGGCATTGCTGATCAAACACCGATGGAATTTTGATGAGCTGGAGAGAGGAGACAGCGGAGAAGAAAGTGATTACATAGCGGGAACGCTTCACTCTGGTGGTCCCAAGGTGATAATTGCAGTGATGTATAACCCACCACAGAACAGCAGGAGGCCAAGGCAAGAGTATGACGAGAGCAATAGAGCGATGGTTGACACACTGGCAGCAGTGGCGAGAAGAGCTCATGCATGCAGGGCAAAGCTCCTTATCATGGGCGACTTTAACCACAAGGAGATCGAATGGGAGAACTTGGAGCCACATGGGGGCCAAGATACATGGAGGGCTAAGATGATGGAGGTGGTACTGGAAAACTTCATGTACCAACACGTAAGGGACACTACAAGAGAGAGAGGAGAGGATGAACCAGCAAGACTGGACTTAGTATTCACCTTGAGTAGTGCAGATATTGAGGACATCACATATGAAAGACCCCTTGGGGCCAGCGATCATGTGGTTTTGAGCTTCGAATACACAGTAGAGCTACAAGTGGAGGGGGAAGCAGGAAGCCCAGGACAAATGACACCAAACTACAGGAAAGGGGACTACACAGGAATGAGGAACTTCCTGAATGAGGTTCAGTGGGACAGAGAACTGGCAGGGAAGCCAGTTAATGAGATGATGGAATATGTAGCAACAATGTGCAAGGAGGCTGAGGAGAGGTTTGTACCCAAGGGTAACATGAATAATGGAAAAGCCAGGATGAGCCCATGGTTCACCCAAAGATGCAAGGAGGCAAAAACCAAGTGTGCTAGGGAATGGAAGAAATATAGAAGGCAAAGGACCCAGGAAAATAAGGAGAGCAGTCGTAGAGCCAGAAACGAATATGCACAGATAAGAAGGGAGGCGCAACGTCAATATGAAAACGACATAGCAGCAAAAGCCAAATCTGACCCGAAGCTGTTATACAGCCACATCAGGAAGAAAACAACCGTCAAGGACCAGGTAATCAGGCTAAGGAAGGAAGGAGGAGAGACAACAAGAAATGACCGTGAAGTATGTGAGGAACTCAACAAGAGATTCAAAGTGTTCACAGAGGAGACAGAAGGGGCTCCAGAAAGACGGAGAGGTGGGGTACACCACCATGTGCTGGACACAGTACACACAACCGAGGAAGAAGTGAAGAGGCTTCTGAGTGAGCTAGATACCTCAAAGGCAATGGGGCCAGATAACATCTCTCCATGGGTCCTGAGAGAGGGAGCAGAGGCGCTATGTGTACCCCTAACAACAATATTCAATACATCTATCGAAACAGGGAGATTGCCTGAGGCATGGAAGACAGCAAATGTGGTCCCAATCTTTAAAAAAGGAGACAGACATGAAGCACTAAACTACAGACCAGTGTCACTGACATGTATAGCATGCAAAATCATGGAAAAGATTGTCAGGAGAAGAATGGTGGAACATCTAGAAAGGAATGATCTCATCACCAGCAGCCAACATGGTTTCAGAGACGGGAAATCCTGTGTCACAAACCTACTGGAGTTCTATGACATGGTGACAGCAGTAAGACAAGAGAGAGAGGGGTGGGTGGATTGCATTTTCTTGGACTGCAAGAAGGCGTTTGACACAGTACCACACAAGAGATTAGTGCAAAAACTGGAGGACCAAGCAGGGATAACAGGGAAGGCACTGCAATGGATCAGGGAATACTTGTCAGGAAGACAGCAGCGAGTAATGGTACGTGGCGAGGTGTCAGAGTGGGCACCTGTGACCAGCGGGGTCCCACAGGGGTCAGTCCTAGGACCAGTGCTGTTTCTGGTATTTGTGAACGACATGACGGAAGGAATAAACTCCGAGGTGTCCCTGTTTGCAGATGACGTGAAGTTGATGAGAAGAGTTCATTCGATCGAAGACCAGGCAGAAATACAAAGGGATCTGGACAGGCTGCAGACCTGGTCCAGCAACTGGCTCCTGGAGTTCAATCCCACCAAGTGCAAAGTCATGAGGATTGGGGAAGGGCAAAGAAGACCGCAGACGGAGTACAGTCTAGGGGGCCAGAGACTACAAACATCACTCAAGGAAAAAGATCCTGGGGTGAGTATAACACCAGGCACATCTCCTGAAGCGCACATCAACCAAATAACTGCCGCAGCATATGGGCGCCTGGCAAACCTCAGAACAGCATTCCGACATCTTAATAAGGAATCGTTCAGGACCCTGTACACCGTGTACGTTAGGCCCATATTGGAGTATGCGGCACCAGTTTGGAACCCACACCTAACCAAGCATGTAAAGAAACTAGAGAAAGTGCAAAGGTTTGCAACAAGACTAGTCCCAGAGTTAAGAGGTATGTCCTATGAGGAGAGGTTAAGGGAAATCAACCTGACGACACTGGAGGACAGGAGAGATAGGGGGGACATGATAACGACTTACAAAATACTGAGAGAAATTGACAAGGTGGACAAAGACAGGATGTTCCAGAGACTGGACACAGCAACACGGGGACACAGTTGGAAGCTGAAGACACAGATGAATCAAAGGGATGTTAGGAAGTATTTCTTCAGCCACAGAGTAGTCAGGAAGTGGAATAGTTTGGGAAGCGATGTAGTGGAGGCAGGATCCATACATAGCTTTAAGCAGAGGTACGATAAAGCTCATGGTTCAGGGAGAGTGACCTAGTAGCGACCATTGAAGAGGCGGATCCAGGAGCTTGGACTCGACCCCTGCAACCTCAACTAGGCGAGTACAACTAGGTGAGTACACACACACACACACACACATGTATATATATATATATATATATATATATATATATATATATATATACACACACACACACACTCAGGAGATTTCCTGTCAGCTGTTCCCAATTCCTCCTTGGGCACTCGACTAGACCCACAGCCCATTCGGATTGGTGTTGCTCTTCGCCTAGCCGCCCCCATCCTCACCGAACATAGGTGTATTTGCGGCAGGGCGACAGCTGACCAATTCGGACTTCATGGTCTCGTGTGTCACAGCAGAAGGGAAGTATGCCAGGCATGAGGAGGTCAATGACATCATAAAGAGAAGCCTCGCCACAGTCCGTTGCCCAGCTCAACGGGAACCCCAAGTGCAGAGGTCTGACGGAAGTCAAAAGCGTCCTGATGGAGCCACTATGCTACCCTGGAAGGATGGAAAGCAAATTGCCTGGGACTACACATGTGCCGCCACAATGGCAGACACCTACTTGCCATACTCCGTAGTGGAAGGGGGTGGAGCTGCCAGCCACAGGGAGACCCAGAAGATCCGCAAATATGAAGACCTTCCCCCTTGCTATAACTTCATCCCAATAGGGTCGGAGACCCTTGGAGCATGGGGCAAGTGTGCTCTAAAGTTCCTAATAGAGCTGGGTGAAAAGCTCATCATAGAAACCAAGGACCACAGGGCGACCAGCTTCCTCTTTCAGAGACTCAGTGTTGCGATCCAGAGAGGAAATGCCTGCAGCATTCTGGACACGCGGCCCACCGCCGGGGAGCTGGACGAAGTATTCGAGATGTAGCTCTGAGTTACCTATGTTTTACTTTCTATCGTATTTTTGTGAATGTTTGGCCAATGTATTTTGTCTTTAGATAAAATATATATAAAATATAGGGGGTGGTAAGAGAAAATTCTCAAACAGCTTCAGGGAGAACCTTGAGTTTTCCCTGAAGCAAGTTTATTCTTTTCTCTCAGGATGAGGGTCCCCATGACAGTTCTAGAGGTGGTACCTCCTTATATTTTGTCTATATATATATATATATATATATATATATATATATATATATATATATATATATATATATATATATATATATATATATATATATATATATATATCATTCTAGCGTTGCATCTTGTTAATGTGTATGCTAGTTTAGATACTTTTGTGCATATGTACGTGTTCATATATGTATATATGCGTGTGTGTGTGTATGTGTGTATGTGTGTATGTGTGTATGTGTGTGTGTGTGTGTGTGTGTGTGTGTGTGTGTAGATGTTGTTATACGTCATTAAACTAATGTACTATAACGTAAAATGAAAATATACAGTTTTTTTTCCGAAATTTATACCGAGTAGATTTTGTGTGAGAATTTTTGTAGTGTGACCACAACCAGTGGGAGTGTGAGCACAACCAGTGCGAGTGTGAACACAACCAGCGCAAGTGTGAGCACAACCAGCGCAAGTGTAAGCACAACCAGCGCAAGTGTGAGCACAACCAGCGCAAGTGTGAGCACAACCAGCGCAAGTGTGAGCACAACCAGCGCGAGTGTGAGCACAACCAGTGCCAGTGTGAGCACAACCAGTGCGAGTGTGAGCACAACCAGTGCGAGTGTGAACACAACCAGCGCAAGTGTGAGCACAACCAGCGCAAGTGTAAGCACAACCAGCGCGAGTGTGAGCACAACCAGCGCAAGTGTGAGCACAACCAGCGCAAGTGTGAGCACAACCAGCGCAAGTGTGAGCACAACCAGCGCAAGTGTGAGCACAACCAGCGCGAGTGTGAGCACAACCAGTGCAAGTGTGAGCACAACCAGTGCGAGTGTGAGCACAACCAGTGCGAGTGTGAACACAACCAGCGCAAGTGTGAGCACAACCAGCGCAAGTGTAAGCCCAACCAGCGCGAGTGTGAGCACAACCAGCGCAAGTGTGAGCACAACCAGCGCAAGTGTGAGCACAACCAGCGCAAGTGTGAGCACAACCAGCGCGAGTGTGAGCACAACTAGCGCAAGTGTGAGCACAACCAGCGCAAGTGTAAGCACAACCAGCGCAAGTGTGAGCACAACCAGCGCGAGTGGGAGCACAACCAGCGCTAGTGTGAGCACAACTAGCGCAAGTGTGAGCACAACCAGCGCAAGTGTAAGCACAACCAGCGCAAGTATGAGCACAACCAGCGCGAGTGTAAGCACAACCAGCGCAAGTGTGAGCACAACCAGCGCGAGTGGGAGCACAACCAGCGCTAGTGTGAGCACAACTAGCGCAAGTGTGAGCACAACCAGCGCAAGTTTAAGCACAACCAGCGCAAGTGTGAGCACAACCAGCGCGAGTGTGAGCACAACCATCGCGAGTGTGAGCACAACCAGCGCAAGTGTGAGCACAACTAGCGCGAGTGTGAGCACAACCAGCGCGAGTGTGAGCACAACCAGCGCAAGTGTGAGCACAACCAGAGCGAGTGTGAGCACAACCAGAGCGAGTGTGAGCACAACCAGAGCGAGTGTGAGCACAACCAGAGCGAGTGTAAGCACAACCAGAGCGAGTGTAAGCTCAACCAGAGCGAGTATGAGCACAACCAGAGCGATTGTGAGCACAACCAGAGCGAGTGTGAGCACAACCAGAGCGAGTGTGAGCACAACCAGAGCGAGTGTGAGCACAACCAGAGCGAGTGTGAGCACAACCAGAGCGAGTGTGAGCACAACCAGCGCGAGTGTGAGCACAACCAGCACAAGTGTGAGCGCAACCAGCGCAAGTGTGAGCACAACTGGCGCAAGTGTGAGCACAACCAGCGCGAGTGTGAGCACAACCAGCGCGAGTGTGAGCACAACCAGCACAAGTGTGAGCGCAACCAGCGCAAGTGTGAGCACAACCAGAGCGAGTGTGAGCACAACCAGAGCGAGTGTGAGCACAACCAGAGCGAGTGTGAGCACAACCAGAGCGAGTGTGAGCACAACCAGAGCGAGTGTAAGCTCAACCAGAGCGAGTATGAGCACAACCAGAGCGAGTGTGAGCACAACCAGAGCGAGTGTGAGCACAACCAGAGCGATTGTGAGCACAACCAGAGCGAGTGTGAGCACAACCAGAGCGAGTGTAAGCTCAACCAGAGCGAGTATGAGCACAACCAGAGCGAGTATGAGCACAACCAGAGCGAGTGTGAGCACAACCAGAGCGAGTGTGAGCACAACCAGAGCGAGTGTGAGCACAACCAGAGCGAGTGTGAGCACAACTAGAGCGAGTATGAGCACAACCAGAGCGAGTGTGAGCACAACCAGAGCGAGTGTGAGCACAACCAGAGCGAGTGTGAGCACAACCAGAGCGAGTGTGAGCACAACCAGAGCGAGTGTAAGCTCAACCAGAGCGAGTATGAGCACAACCAGAGCGATTGTGAGCACAACCAGAGCGAGTGTGAGCACAACCAGAGCGAGTGTGAGCACAACTAGAGCGAGTGTGAGCACAACCAGAGCGAGTGTGAGCACAACTAGAGCGAGTATGAGCACAACCAGAGCGAGTGTGAGCACAACCAGAGCGAGTGTGAGCACAACCAGAGCGAGTGTGAGCACAACCAGAGCGAGTGTGAGCACAACCAGAGCGAGTGTAAGCTCAACCAGAGCGAGTATGAGCACAACCAGAGCGAGTGTGAGCACAACCAGAGCGATTGTGAGCACAACCAGAGCGAGTGTGAGCACAACCAGAGCGAGTGTAAGCTCAACCAGAGCGAGTATGAGCACAACCAGAGCGAGTATGAGCACAACCAGAGCGAGTGTAAGCACAACCAGAGCGAGTGTGAGCACAACCAGAGCGAGTGTGAGCACAACCAGAGCGAGTGTGAGCACAACTAGAGCGAGTATGAGCACAACCATAGCGAGTGTGAGCACAACCAGAGCGAGTGTGAGCACAACCAGCGCGAGTGTGAGCACAACCAGAGCGAGTGTGAGCACAACCAGAGCGAGTGTGAGCACAACCAGAGCGAGTGTGAGCACAACCAGAGCGAGTGTAAGCACAACCAGAGCGAGTGTGAGCACAACCAGAGCGAGTGTGAGCACAACCAGAGCGAGTGTGAGCACAACCAGAGCGAGTGTGAGCACAACCAGAGCGAGTGTGAGCACAACCAGAGCGAGTGTGAGCACAACCAGAGCGAGTGTGAGCACACCTCGCCTCTGAAAGCCACACTGACCTTAATTACATTTATGGGGAAGCGTTAATTAATCCCATCGAGGTTATACTGCGTCTAGGAAATGGGAGACAATCAGGTTCATTCCAAGGAAGGGGAGGATATGCTCATCAAGTATTCCATTACGAGTTCATCACCTAAGGTAACTTCAGAAGTTACCTTAGATGTTGACAGTTCCCATGTGACATTAACTCCAGATCTGCTGGAAGGAAACCCTGGAAGCTACTGTAGCTGATAAACCCTTACTGGAATACTTGACGATATGCCCATTACCCAACTGGAATATCCCAACTCAGGCTGACAGATTTTAACATCCTGTGATATAGACAATTTTATTAAATAAAAAAACTTAAAGAGTCCTTAAGGCGTCAAGGCACCTCCGTAGCGGGCACCATGTTGGCCAACCTAAATCTGTACCGAATATTTTTATGATTGAAATTCTTGAGCTGATTACAGATCAATGTACTCATTAAAACAGATAAACTTGCACATGGTACTACGCAGATGCATTATCAGGCGATAACTAGGAGGTACGAAGCTGTTCGAGGAACTAGGTCGATTGTAGTAGTTGGTAGCTACAAGAAACCTCTTACAGTAGCAGTAATCAGACAGAACGTTGTCTCCAGGAGACTAAGCGTAAACACTGCTTACATCATCTAGCATCATCTAGCATTGTGTTTGTTTATTATTAAATTATTGTAAACTTATCTAAAATATATTTAGTTGGATTAGGCTAAATTAAATTGCGCTTGTTGTAATAAGGTTAGTTAAGTTTTCTAAGGTTATTTTGGTACAAAATTATTAACTTTTACATTAATATAAATTAAAAAATATATCTTTAAACGTATAAGAGAAAACTTTAGAAAGGTCTATACGGCATCTATTAATTGTCCGGTGTAGATCTTTTGACTGGACAATTAATTTTGCCATAATCAGAAGTCTATAAAGCGATAGTGTCATTCCCAGCAGGATCTGCAGGTTACACTGGAATTCGACCACAACACATCAAAGAGATGGTAAATCCAGTACTAGGCACAACTGCATCACAATTCTTCTCTCTGAGTTAACAACCTTCGTCAACAACTGTCTGAATGGGCAGATTCCAGACGAAATTAAACCTTTCTTTTTCGGTGCTTCATTATGTGCTTTGAAGAGGAAGCATGGGGAAATCAGACCCATTGCTGTTGGTAACACTCTTCGCCGTCTCGTTGCCAAAGCAGCAGTAAGAAACATTCGCCTAGAAGCTGCCAGTTTACTCCAGCCTAACCAACTGGACTTGGGGTCTCTCAAGGCAGTGAAGCGACAGCTCATGCCGCAAGGACCTACATCAGGAACCTACCAGAAGACAAGGCTGTTGTCAAACTTGACTTTAGACATGCTTTTAATATGGTGAAAGGAGATGTGATCTTACCAGCTGTTCGGGATCGGTTTCCCAGTCTTTTTCCCTTCATTTCAGCTGGCTACAGCAAACTCTCAATTCTTCTGTTTGGCGAATATGAAATTCTCTCATCAGAGGGTGTTCAGCAGGGTGACCCACTCGCTCCATTTCTCTTTTGCTTGGCGGTAAGAGAACTGAGTTCCAGCTTGCGCAGCGAGCTCAACGTCTGGTACCTGGATGATGGCACTCTGGCAGAGACAGAAAAGTCTCTGCTAGAGGACCTACAACTGGTGAAGTCACATGGAGAGACCTTGGGACTCATCCTCAATCCCTCCAAGTGTGAAATCATCACAACCAATCAGGAAATAATCAGAGCTATGCGAACAATCCATCCTGAAGCCTCTACTACCACACCATCCAACAGCACCCTCTTGGGAGCACCGATGGGTCAAGCCACCGACACAGTCTTCAAGGACAAACTGAATGACATGAAGAGAATGGAGGAGAGAATAGGGGATCTTGATGCCCATGATGCCCTGTATCTCCTCACAAGGTGTCTTACTCTGCCAAGACTCGCTTCCTGAGGTGCACACCCTCTTTTGACAACCCAACACTTAACGAATATGACCCACTCCTGAGATCAATCTTTAAGAAGGCACTGAATCTGTCACTGGAAGATTAGCAATCGGATCAGGCAACTATTCCGGTGTTACTGGGAGGTATAGGGGTGCGCAAGGCAACGCAGGTAGCTTTACTTCACCCACGAAATCGTAATGACACGATTGCAAACAAACCATACCAAGGGCGGGGATAGAACCCGCGATCAGAGAGTCATAGAATTCCAGACCGACGCGTTAGCCACTAGCTAACGTGTCGGTCTAGAGTTTTATGACTCTCTGATCGCGGGTTCTATCCCCACCCGTGGTAGGGTTTGTTAGCTTTACCTGCACTTCTGTCCTCGTGTTTGGCTTCCAGTGGACTGGTCAAGGAGATTGTCCCCAAACACTTGAGAGGTGCGATAGGAGCTCAAGAACCGAGGATCATTGAAGCAGCCACGCTGTGGAACCTTATAAACCCCTCAAGCAGACCAGTTCCTCCCAAAGAGCACAAACAGCCCCACTAGTACAAACCAATAATGGAAAAAATCTAACATAATGCTCACCAACGCTTCAGGAAAGGACAGAGCTTGTCTTCTAGCGGTGAAGGCACCACATTCAGGAGATTTCCTTTTAGCTGTTCCCAGTTCCTCCCTGGGCACTCGACTCGACCACAGGCTATTCGGATTGGTGTAGCTCTTCGCCTAGCCGCCTCAATAGGTGTATTTGCGGCAGGACGTCGGCTGATTAATTCGGACTTCATGATCTCGTTTGTCATACATAGGAAGGGAAGTATGCAAGAAGTATGCCACAGCCCGTTGCCCAGCTGAACGGGAACCCCAAGTGCAGAGATTTGATGGAAGTCAAAAACGTCCTAATGGAGTCACTATGCTAACTTGGAAGGATAGTAAGCAGATTGCCTGGGACTACACCTGTGCCGCCAATTTGGAGAACACCAACTTGCCATACTCTGAAGTTGAATGGGGTGGAGCCGCCAACTACAGGGAGATCCAGAAGATCCGCAAATATGAAGGCCTGCCTTCTTGCTATAACTTCATCCCAGTAGGGTCAGAGACCCTTGGAGCATGGGGCAAGTATGCTCTAAAGTTCCTCAAAGAGCTGGGTGAAAAGCTCATCACATAAACTAAGGATCACAGAGCGGCCAGCATCCTATTTCTGAGACTCAGTGTTACGATCCAGAGGGGAAATGCCTGCAGCATTCTAGGCACGCAACCCACCGCCGGGGAGCTGGACGAAGTATTCGAGAGGTAGGCTGAGATGTTATTTATGTTGCTCTATTCCTTACTTTATTTTTGTCAGTGTATTTTGTCTTTAAATAAAGTTCACATAGAATATATAATAAAGTGGGTGGTAGGAGAAGACAATATTCAAACAGCTCAGGGAAGAACCTCGAGTTTTCCCTGAAGAAAATTTATGCTTTTCTCTGAGGATGAGGATCCCCAGTCAAAAGAGAAAGAGAAAGAAAGAGAGTGCAGAGGGGGAGATAGATAATGTATTATTTGTAATAAACATTGTCAAAGCTGTTTCAATACACCGCTGCTATCATACGAGCCTCCACTACTTACATTCCCTTATCACACTGTCTCCTCAGCGGTCTGGTTATCTTATCAGTGTCCAGATGTGAATGTGGGGTTGCACAGCAAGAAGGCCAGAGAGGCAGAGCGCTCTTTTTGGGGAAAAGTTCCACAACTTAAATATATTTGACCAAAATGAACATTACTGGATCCTCTGAGGAAGATCTCATGCATGTCCTGCTGTTATCCATGTTTATGTTTTCTGCCCTGCTGTCATCCATGTTTTTTTTCTAATCTGTTTCGCATTATGAACGGTATACAGTACTGACACGTTGATGTCTTTAGTGTCATAATCGCTTGTATTCGACAGAAGAAGCCTACTTCTCAGGAGAAACGTTTCGACAGTAACGATGCCGAAGTGTTGAACGTGTGTCTCTCATTTTGCAGATAACTGGTTCAGAGAACCGACAGAGGTTGATGAAATAGACACTTGTACTAAACCAGCTGACATCTCTTTGTTTAAATCTAAAGTTCTCCCAGTGACACATCTGAGCCTTTCTTCCAGCTATGTAATTCTGTTACATCATGACTCAGTCTACGCCTTAAAATTATATCACCTTTAATTATACGCTTTAACATATAAAGTGACACATTATTTTATTGTCATATTTCAGAAGTTAAGAAAGTCTTTTTTTTCATAATTTATTTATATTTTTTTAATTAAATTACTATGCTCTCTGTAAATTGTGACCAAAACTGCATAGCATAATCAGATGAAGATCTTACGTACGCAAAAGCTGAAGAATAAATGGTGAATAATAGACGAAATGCACTTACGAACTGGGCAGTAAAGTACACAACATTTCTGTCCGTCCTTGGTCATTATCATGTGTTGAGTTGATGATGATCCGTGATGAGCCGAAACGACCGTCCGGTCTCGTCTCCAGTTTTGTAGGTTAGTTGGGATAACATCTGTATTTTGTGGGTTAGTTGGATAACATTAATGTTTTTATTACTATATTTTGGGTAATTTGATATCCATTATCGTGTCAAATTCAAATTCAAATTCAAAGTTTATTCTCTATAAGGATTACAATGCTGAGTTTACAGAAATTTGGTTATTGTTTGGTTTACATGTAGTAAAATTGTGATTACAGAGTGTACCACTAGAACGCTTAGCATGGCTAGGCATTTCGGGCAGACTTAGTTTTATTCTTAATTGTAAAATATTACAAATTATGAGGTAAGTTGGTATTATGGCTAAGTGACTAAATACTAGTTTGTGAGTTTAGCAATGTGAATGCTTTTGTTTTGGCACAGTACATAGTTTCAGTATTGGAGTATCATAGGATTCATTATTTTAAGATTCAGATTAATATTTCTGTTTATGGTCAAATGAGTGAGTGTAAGTGTGAACCACCAGGTGGTATTCGTGTAGTTAGTTGATGGGGTGTATCAGGGAGATAAGATGTTTTCTAATGGTAGTTTTGAAGGTGATGAATGTGTCTGCAGTTCTAGAGTTCTCAGGTAGGGTATTCCAGATTTTAGGGCCTTTGATATACATTGAATTTTTGTAAAGGTTTAGTCGGACACGGGGAATGTCGTAGAGATGTTTGTGTCTGGTGTTATGCCTGTGGGTTCTGTCACAACTATCAAGAAAGCGTTTTAGGTCAAGGTTGATATTAGAGTTTAAGGCCCTGTAGATGTAGATTGCACAGTAGTAAGTGTGGATGTACTGAACTGGGAGTAAGTTTAGGTCTATGAAGAGTGGGGGGGGGTGTGTTGCCAGGGATGGGATTTAGTGATTATTCTTACTGCAGCTTTTTGTTGGGTTATTATTGGCTTTAGGTGTGTTGCTGCAGTTGATCCCCAAGCACAAATAGCGTAGGTGAGGTATGGATAAATAAGTGAGTGGTATAGTGTGAGAAGGGCATTTTGCGGCACGTAGTATCGTATCTTGGAGAGGATCCCAACCGTTTTGGATACTTTTTTGGTTATATGCTGGATATGGGTGCTGAAATTCAGGTTGTTGTCAAGGTATAAGCCTAGGAATTTGCCCTCATTATTTCTGGTAATTAGAGTGTTGTCAATCTTAATGTTAATTTGTGCATCTCCTGCTCTGCTACCAAACATAATATAGTAGGTTTTGTCAGTGTTAAGCGTAAGTTTATTGGCTGTCATCCAAGTCGATATTTTGATCAGCTCCTCATTCACAATGGTGTTGAGGGTGGCAAGATTAGGGTGAGAGATGACATAAGTCGTGTCATCAGCAAAGAGAATGGGTTTCAGGTGTTGGGATACGTTTGGAAGGTCATTGATGTATATGAGGAAGAGCAGGGGACCAAGGACACTTCCCTGCGGAACTCCTGTATCAAGTGGCCGTGTTGCTGATGCTGTGTCTTTAATGGTGACGTACTGATACCTATTAGTAATGTAAGATTTGAAATAAGCAAGCGCATGGCCTCTTATACCGTAATGATCAAGTTTGTGGAGTAGGATGTCGTGGTCTACTGTGTCAAAAGCTTTTCTTAGGTCAATAAAAATTCCTAGTGGATATTCCTTATTTCAGCAGCAAATATGGTCAGGTCGCTGTTCATTCCCTCGTCTTGATCATTAATGTAGATTACAAAAATGCGAAAAATTCCCGAAACCGACCGAGTGGAATGCTTCTTCTGACCGATCCTCATTCTAATTTTACCCGATTTATGCAAATTCTCCGCTGCCTATCAATATGACATGTATTGATCCGTGAGTTACTATTTTCTACAATACCATGTGCTGTATAGCCCTTGTGGCTTAGCGCTTCTTTTTTGTTATAATAATGATAATACAATACCATGTACAGTCACTTTCTTTAACAGTCTTCTTTGAGAACCGCTATCAAATGTCAGGTGAAGAGCTCTGTACTCTTTATCATGGTTTACCACATCAAATAGCTTCAGAAGATAAATATTTTAGCCATGAACGACTCCTAAAATAAAATCCATTATTTGTAACTCAATTATCAAATTATCTATTTCACAGTGACTTCGAGCTACATCATCTATTATTGATTCTTATAATCTGGCTGCTGCTGAGACCTGGGTTAAAAGTCGACGATAGAATCAGTCTTCCATTTTATACTTATGCATAATTATAATTAGGGGGAGCTCTAAACCCGTAGAGATTATACAGCACCTGTGAGGGAGGGAGGGGAATGGAAGCTCAATTCAGGAAACTGGAGCACAGATCCAATTCCCTAGATCAAGAGCCTCTCACCAGCTTCAAGGAACCTCCCTTGGGGAGTCCATTTTATACAAAAGAATTGTATTGGCCATCTTTCACATCTCTAACATGATACCCATTTACGGTGATGAATTAGAGACTAATAAATTTTCTACTTGCATTTTTAAGACCTCTTGAAAATAAATCGCCAGTGCCAGGGGATATATTTTGATTTAATCTGTTTTATAATCACGTCTTTAGTGAATGTGATATTACGTGATTTATTTTCATCAGTTCTCTATATTTATTTTACCCGCTATTTTTGCATATTCAAATGCAAAAACTGAGAGGAAATAAATACTAAAATTAAATACGTAACTGGATTTGGTCTTTCCCTAATTTCTGTTCTATATACCTAGAAGAAACTATTCCGATTGTTCTTAGACTTATCTTGCTACTTTGATTTCACATTCTCATACGCTGTTTCTCATCACCTTCTTGTCACCTTTCTGGTAATTTGAAGATTTTTTTGTTCGTAAGATGACATTCTCTTCTTCTGGTGCATCTACAAACGACTCTTCTCAAGTATTATAATCTCACTTTCCTATTTCGGAACTTTTTCGTTTGATTCGATTTCCCAATGGCGAATATATGTACTCTAGGCAGACAGTGCAATATTTTGGAAAGTGTCATAGTATTAATAGACGTTTTTATTGTTTGTCAGAGCTTCATGAAAATAATTACTAGTAAGATTATACTTGTCAACATGAACCAGTTGTTCCATAACACCATAGCCTGTTCAGTAATAATTATTACTGAAGAGGTCCCGGATTATAATTTGGGACCTTCCCTGCATTATCCGGAGGATTATACTTCCAGGCAAAATATTAAATAATAGATTTGTGATTTCCGTTTCGTTACCACTGGATAATTTAATCAGGATTTCTTTGTTTGCTCAAAGTCAAAGTGGTATAATGCCTCGTTGACTCACAAATTGTTTGAAGAAGCAGTCTTAGACACAAACTGCCTAGAGTCATAGGACTCTAGATTCCTTGTCAATGCAATTAAGTGACTTTCATCCTGCTAGTGAAATTGCAAGTTCTAAGCATCTCATGTGAGCATTTGAGATATACACTGTTACTCAATATGTGAGCACATGAACCCTGGTGCTTGAGAGATACACTGTTACTCAACATGTGAGCACATGAACCCTGGTGCTTGAGAGATACACTGTTACTCAACATGTGAGCACATGAACCCTGGTGCTTGAGAGATACACTGTTACTCAACATGTGAGCACATGAACCCTGGTGCTTGAGAGATACACTGTTACTCAACATGTGAGCACATGAACCCTGGTGCTTGAGAGATACACTGTTACTCAACATGTGAGCACATGAACCCTGGTGCTTGAGAGATACACTGTTACTCAACATGTGAATATGTGAATCCTGGTGCTTGAGAGATACACTGTTACTCAACATGTGAGCACATGAACCCTGGTGCTTGAGAGATACACTGTTACTCAACATGTGAGCACATGAACCCTGGTGCTTGAGAGATACACTGTTACTCAACATGTGAATATGTGAATCCTGGTGCTTGAGAGATACACTGTTACTCAACATGTGAGCACATGAACCCTGGTGCTTGAGAGATACACTGTTACTCAACATGTGAGCACATGAACCCTGGTGCTTGAGAGATACACTGTTACTCAACATGTGAGCACATGAACCCTGGTGCTTGAGAGATACACTGTTACTCAACATGTGAATATGTGAATCCTGGTGCTTGAGAGATACACTGTTACTCAACATGTGAGCACATGAACCCTGGTGCTTGAGAGATACACTGTTACTCAACATGTGAGCACATGAACCCTGGTGCTTGAGAGATACACTGTTACTCAACATGTGAGCACATGAACCCTGGTGCTTGAGAGATACACTGTTACTCAACATGTGAGCACATGAACCCTGGTGCTTGAGAGATACACTGTTACTCAACTTATAATCACATAAACATAAGCAAAATAAACTCAGATGATAAACATGCATTCTGACAATATGAACCCAGTAACGTATTACCCACCATGATCGTCATACTCATTAAAAATTAATTTAAAGGCCTTTTCAAGCATAATGAAAAATACACCAAAAGTAACAGCTTACGTTCCCCATCACAGTTATGGTAAAGGGAGTACATACATACAATATTTTTCATCTTTCAAAGGAAGATTTCTTTTATTTTTTTTTTCTACTTCGTGTGATATCGAATTCCATTGACTATGAACAATGTCACGTGACATCCTTCCCATGCGCTGTCTCCCTCTGCCTATCTTTCACACCTGTCAATACCAAACGTAAACGCACACGACGCCACTGAAAGCGTGCCGGCGAAGGCCAAGTGGGCGGGACGATGGAGGTTGAGAGCTTACCAAGTGGGTTGCTCTTTCACCCTTCACTTGCAGAAAGGTCTTTGAGGTAATCCGATACATCACAAGCCGGAGAAAGGATTATGTGCAACTGTGTTTTTCAAGAAAAGAATATTTAACTCGGTACAAAAGATTTTATTCAATTATTTAGCTGCCGGTTCTTCGCAGTCATCAAAATCTTTCCTTTGTGGTGGTATTCCGGAAGCAGGTAAAATTTCATACCGATAAATCAAGTTACTTATATATCTTCAGGTAACTTAATAAATATTAAGCGAGAGAAGGGAAAAGTATTATGTAGAATTCTCCAGCACATTTGATTATTCATTTTAAACGAAGACAAAACACTTGGGAAACATGTAAAGTAAAAGGACACAAGTGCAACTAATGTGACGTTTTATTGTGTCAACGTTTCGCTATCCAGGAGCTTTGTCAACCCGTTACGGCTTGAAAAAGCTCCTGGAGAGCGAAACGTTGCCACAGTAAAATGTCACATTAGTTGCACTTGTGTCCTTTTACTTTACATATTGTCGGTAATTCTACCAACACATAAACACTTGGAAAACAGCAAACTTTCATTGTAGAGCAAAACGTCGTCTCTTATACACGACGTTTCTCTCTACTATATACACCGAAAATCTTTCTACCATGCTTCTTAGCAATGACTATTATTTAATATTCTTTCCGAATGTTTCTGAAAAGTTTTATTGCGGATTCAGGATTCAGGACTGCGCATGTTAGTGTATTACTCAGGAAATATTACCCGGCAAGGATCTTTGTTGGACAGTACCACTGATCTTAGATGTACAATACCACAGATATTTGTCTTGTAATACCATGAATCTTTGTCGTACAATACCACGCATCTGATGTACAATAGAACGGATCTGTCTCGTCGTACAGTACCATGGACCTTTGTCGTACAGTACCATGGATATTTGTCGCACAATACCACGGATCTGTGTCGTACAGTGCCTTCGTTGAGTGGTGCCACTGCTACAGTAACGTCGCGGCGTCTGTGCGTCTAAAGACGCGAGATGGATAGCCACTGTGGGCCCTCAGACGAGCCACAAGAACAGCGACCTCTGACTTGCCGGTGATAGACCCGAGTAGCACTTCGGAGACAGTAAGATTTGCAACCAAATGATCTGGGAAGTTACTCGTTACTGCACTTTTTTATTCACACTGATGACTTGGCCTCTTTTCTTCGGCCACTCAAAAACTATCATGGCGTTAATAGTAAAATTGTTATAGCCATCAAGCGTTATGTACCTGAAACTTAAACAGGAACACATTATTTCGTTATCAGGGATGAGAGTATCTCATGTAATGTTGAGTATGCCCCCTCTGTGTCATGAGCTGCAATTTTTTTATTGCGATTCTCTTACTGCCAATAGTCTATTTGATCAGGTCTACCTCTTGGCCCTCTCAACCATAGGTATTCAAATTTCTCTGAAGCCAACGAAGCTTTTTTTTGTCAAAATAATAAGCTGTAATTTTATTCAAGAATAGGAAAAGTATGATTCACCTTCTCGTTGGCAAGGAAGCTACACATATCATTATCATTACAGTTCACTGCAATCTTGTAGTAGTCATAATTAAGCACAGTGAAGATCAACAAAACTTTCACATTATATGTAAGGTTTCACTGAGGCTCTTATAGCCTGGCTAAGATCTTTGCAAAACATCCTCACGTTGATTTAACTAAGTGGAATGAAATACACGTTTATTATTTTAATGGCATTAAGGCGGTCGTAACTCGTGGACCAAGAGAACTAAATTTAGAAGCCATGATAACCTAACTAACCAAAGCAAGAAAGAGCGGTGTTTGATCAGTAGCTCTGTGTTTACGTGATATTCTCTTTCTTGTTGTGATGCAGTGAGGTAGTGGAAATCAGACCTTGATAGAGTTGCGTTTAGCCTCTAGACAGTTCTTTAACAATCATTTCGTTTATCTTTACCAATTAAAAAAGATTGAACATAACGCAAAAAAAAAAAAACTTCCGTGGAACATTTGGGTTCCGTGAAACATAGTTTGAAAGCCCCAGCTCTGAGTCATATAATCACATTAGGTAACCATGTCATCGTATCACGAAAAACTGTATTGAACGAGTGTAACTTTTTCAAGGGACTGACGTGCCTCGAACATGACATGAGTGACTATGCTGGAAGCCAAGACAAATGACGACAGAAAGAAGTAAACAATGACTTTCCGGGCAACATTGGAAACGGATCTGAGTTAAAACCAGCAGCAAGTCTATGATGAATGATCTTCCGCTGGCATGGAATGAAATCTTTCCAAATTGTGATTAGTGGGAAAGAAAAAATACAAAAAGGGAAGTGATGAAGCATATATGAACTTAACAGTAATGATAACTGGGGCGGCAAGAGAGTGAAGGACACCCAGACATCAGAGAAAGGCGGGACGTGGAATACAAGATAAGAGTATCAAACTGAGTAATGTGTCGAGGATTATATGAGAGCTCCCGAGGATAGATAATATTGGAGAAGGCATAGAAATTTTAACCCACCACACACGTAATGTGTGAATGACCATTCTTAATAATATTAGCTGTAAATGATGTGAAGTATGCGACCCAGGAAAAATATCTTGGATTTGGGCCTAACTAGTATTGGCCAACAGGCCTACTGCAGCACTCTAATTCTTCTTAAAAATATCTTGGATTTGGGCCTAACTAGTATTGGCCAACAGACCTACTGCAGCACTCTAATTTTTCTTATGTTTTTGTACCAGATTATATATATATAAGCTTAAGACAAACACTATCTACACATACCCTCATTTCTGGGATATTGCGTTTATCCCTGAAGACGAACGGGATTGGCTAGACCACATGGCGAATAATAATGGTTGTAAAATTATGGAACTAGTCATGGCAGAAATGTTGCTCCTTAAATGTTACAGATGGAAACGAAGTTTACGAAGCTTCTAGAATGATGCTCGACGTATGAGAAACATCATTTGCTCAATGCATGTAGGATTATCATACTTAAGATAACTGAGTCAGAACTTACGTAGGCACCATCCCCAGCCAGCATGTGCTAAAACCCGCATACCAAACAATATATTCTAATCAGACTAGGAAAAGAACATTCATATATATATATATATATATATATATATATATATATATATATATATATATATATATATATATATATATATATACATATGTCGTCGTGCCGAATATGTAAAACTGTTCAATTAGCAAGAACTCATTTAAAATTAAGTCCTTTCTAAAATTTTCTCATATACGTTTAAAGATATATTTTTTTCATTGATGTTGATGTAAAAATTTATAATTTTGCACCAAAAGGTACTTAGAAAACTTACCTAACCTTATTATAAAAAACGCAATTTATTTTAGCCTAACCCAAATAAATATATTTTAGATTTGTTTACAATAATTTAATACTAAACAAGCACAGTGAAATATATTTTTTTCGTTAGGTTCAGAATGATTTTGGCGAAATTATTGCATACACAAATTTTCCCTTGTCCTATATGGCAAGATGAGCGTTGCTATTTAAGCCAAGATCGCAAGTTCTGCCTATTCGGCACGACATATATATATATATATATATATATATATATATATATATATATATATATATATATATATATATATATATATATATATATATATATATATATACCTGGAGGTTACCTGGAGGTTATTCCGGGGATCAACGCCCCCGCGGCCCGGTCCATGACCAGGCCTCCCGATGGATCAGGGCCTGATCAACTAGGCTGTTACTGCTGGCCGCACGCAGTCCAACGTACGAGCCACAGCCCGGCTGATCCGGCACTGACTTTAGGTATCTGTCCAGCTCTCTCTTGAAGGCAGCCAGGGGTTTATTGGCAATTCCCCTAATGCTTGATGAGAGGCTGTTGAACAGTTTTGGGCCCCGGACACTTATGGTGTTTTCCCTTAGTGTACCAATGGCGCCCCTACTTTTTATTGGGGGCATTTTGCATCGCCTGCCCAGTCTTTTACTTTCGTAGGGAGTGATTTCTGTGTGCAGATTTGGGACCATTCCTTCCAAGATTTTCCAAGTGTAGATTATGATATATCTCTCCCTCCTGCGTTCCAACGAGTGCAAGTCAAGTGCTTCCAAGCGTTCCCAGTAGTTAAGGTGCTTGACAGAACTTATACGTGCAGTAAAGGATCTCTGTACACTCTCTAGATCTGCGATTTCACCTGCTTTGAATGGAGATGTTAATGTACAGCAGTATTCCAGCCTAGATAGAACAAGTGATTTGAAAAGGATCATCATGGGCTTGGCATCTCTCGTTTTGAAAGTTCTCATTATCCATCCTATCATTTTCTTTGCACGTGCGATCGTGGCACTGTTGTGATCCTTGAAAGTGAGATCCTCAGACATTACTACTCCCAGGTCCCTTACATTATTTTTCCGCTCTATTGTATGGCCGGAGTCAGTAGTATACTCTGTTCTAGTTATTATCTCCTCCAGTTTTCCATAACGGAGTAGTTGGAATTTGTCCTCATTGAACATCATATTGTTTACCGTTGCCCACTGGAAAACTTTGTTTATATCTTCTTGGAGGTTAACCGCGTCCTCAGCAGATGACAGCCTCATGCAGATCCTAGTATCATCCGCAAAGGATGATACGGTGCTGTAGTGTATATCTCTGTTTATGTCTGATATGAGGATAAGGAATAAGATGGGGGCGAGTACTGTGCCTTGTGGAACAGAACTCTTCACTTTGGCAGCCTCCGATTTAACTCTGTTGACCACTACTCTTTGTGTTCGATTTGTTAGGAAGTTGAAGATCCATCTCCCCACTTTCCCAGTTATTCCTTTAGCACGTATTTTATGGGCTATTACGCCATGATCGCATTTGTCAAATGCTTTTGCAAAGTCTGTGTATATTACATCTGCATTCTGATTTTCTTCCAGTGCATCCAAGGCCATGTCATAGTGATCCAGTAGTTGTGAGAGGCAGGAGCGACCTGCCCTGAACCCATGTTGCCCTGGATTGTGCAGATTTTGGGAATCCAGGTGATTTGCAATCCTGCTTCTTAGCACTCTTTCAAAGATTTTTATGATGTGGGACGTCAGAGCTATTGGTCTATAGTTCTTAGCTAATGCTTTGCTGCCACCTTTATGGAGTGGGGCTATATCCGTTGTTTTAAGTGACTGTGGAATTTCACCCATGTCCAAGCTCCTCCTCCATAGTTTACTTAGGGCACGCGAGAGGGGTTTCTTGCAGTTCTTAATGAAAACAGAGTTCCACGAGTCTGGGCCCGGGGCTGAGTGCATAGGCATGTTGTCAATGGCTTTTTCGAAATCTATCGGAGTTAGGGTAATGTCGGAAATCTGGCATACATTTATGGAGTTTTGAGGCTCATTCATGAAGAAATCATTTGGGTCGTCGATCCTCAGACCGATTAGTGGTTCACTAAACACAGAGTCGTACTGGGATTTCAATATTTCACTCATTTCCTTGTTGTCATCTGTGTAAGTCCCATCCTGTCTGAGTAAGGGCCCGATACTAGATGTGGTATTTGCCTTGTTTTTGGCATATGAAAAGAAATATTTTGAATTTCTTTCAGTTTCACTAATAGCTTTAAGCTCCTCCTGCCTCTCCTGGTTCCTGTAAGAGTCATTTAGATTAAGTTCGATAGTTTCCACTTCCCTGGTCAGCGCCTCCTTTCGTGTATCAGATATTCTAGCACTCCTGAGGAGCTCAGTGACTCTTCGTCGTCTTCTGTAGAGGGAGCGTCTTTTTCTCTCCAGTTTACTCCTGCTCTTTTTCTTTCGTAGGGGAATATGCCTAGAACATGCTTCGGCTACCAGGAAGTTGATCCTTTCAAGGCACTGGTTTGGATCCATGTCATTTAAGACATCTTCCCAACATGTTTCGTTTAGGACACGGTTTACCTGGTCCCAGTTGATGTTCTTGTTGTTGAAATTGTATTTTGTGAAGACACCTTCACAGGTACATGCATTCTGCTGTTCAGGACCCCTATGCATGTACGTCTAGACTTCGATTAGATTGTGATCAGAATTAGTTGTTTTTGATATTCTTATGTCTCTTATCAGGTCCTCATTATTTGTGAAGATAAAGTTAAGTGTGTTTTCTAGTCTTGTTGGCTCCACTATCTGCTGGCTTAAGGTGTGTTTTTCGCAGAGACTTAGTAGCTCATGTGTATGTGACCTTTCATCTGCACTACCTCCGGGGATTGTTTCAGCTATAACATTATTTGCTACATTCTTCCATTTTGTATGCCTTAGGTTGAAATCACCAAGCAGTAAGATGTTTGGGGATGGAGCTGGAAGGTTTTCCAAACAGTAATCGATTTTCAGTAGCTGTTCCTTGAACTGTTGTGAGGTTGCATCTGGTGGCTTGTATACAACCACAATGACTAGGTTTTGGTTCTCGATCTTTATTGATAGAACTTCAACTACCTCATTTGTGGTGTTCAGCAACTCCGTGCAGATAAGGGACTCTTTGACATACAGGCCAACCCCCCCTTGTTGCCTGTTTTTTCTGTCGCATCTAAAAAGGTTGTAACCACTTATCCATATTTCACTGTCAAAGTGATCTTTTGTGCGAGTCTCTGTGAAGGCTGCAAACACTGCATTAGACTCCACTAGAAGTCCACTGATAAAAGGTATTTTGTTGTTGGTGGATGGCTTAAGGCCCTGTATATTAGCAAATATGAACGAGGTTGTATTCTGTGTTTGTTGGGGGGATTTTGTTATTGGCATCATATATATATATATATATATATATTATATATAGTATATATATATATTATATATATATATATATATATATATATATATGTCATAGTGGCTTCACTACTACGTGGATAACACACTCATCATGGTAGGTAAAATACATGTATGAGCTGATCAAAGTATTTGCCAAGGAAATGTTTCACTACGAGCCACTCATGACGAAACGTTCCCTTAATAAATATCTTGATGAGTGTATGTCTTTTACGTATAACGTGTCGGTATCACCATGCTAGTTCCACCACGCTCATCATTTCACAAGATTATTAAGATTATAACATAAGATTTGAGGTTCCCTGGACCTCAGTGATACGAGAAAGGTATCTCCTGTATTCTCTTGGACCTCACCAATATAACAAGGACAGTACAGAGAGCAGTATAATTTTCCAGTGCAACCTTATGTTAAAATAACTAAGAGGTATAGGTCAAGAATTCCAATAGGTTCAAGCGTTGGAGATCAACACACCCAAAAAGTCTAGTCCTGTAGTTTAACACTATTAAAAGAGCCAAGAGATGTAGATCAACTCTTAGAGGCCAGGAACCTCAAATCAACGCAGCTTAAAATTGACAATAATTATGTCTTTAAGTATTTTTACGCTATTACCCTCCCACATCTCACTTCTGCTCCCAGTATGCAAGTCTCCATCCTGATGTCTCTGCTTCAGGCTACAGAACTAAATAAATTCAGCCAAGTCTAAGGTTTTGCTCGCACATCAAGGCTATGGAACTGATCGCCTATGATGGCTAATGGAATGAACACCTTCCACTGTCTCTGAATATGACTGAAGAAGGCTGCTACGCAGGCGAAATATTTCAGGAAGATATCCAGGTGTTGCGCATATGTCAGATTCATGAACTTGCCTGTAGAGAATACCATTAATAACGATACTTGTCTTGACATAGCAACACCAAGGTATCTTGGGACTAGTGGGTTCCGCCCACCTGTGACGCTGTCTCCAGCTGTTGCTCCTAACTTCCGGCTCTGGTATGTAAATCATCATTCTCGTGCCTCTCCTTTAGGCTAAGGGACTGAGCAAATTTAATCAATGCTAAGGTACTATACACATACCTTACCTTTGCCTTTGATATACCTTTGATAAGTTCATAAAATTTTTCTACTCCTGGAGCCCGGTCATGGGCCAGGCTTGTGTGGTGCTTGCCTGGTCAGCCAGGCCCTTGCTGTTGGTGACCCGCAACTAACGACCTTTAATTTACCTCTACACCTCTTCCACTGTCTTCAATATTAAAATCACCTCTGTTTCCAACTGAAGAAACCTGCTGTGAAGGCAAAACGTTTCTGTAATAAGGATTTCCAAATGAGGCACATATGTCTTATTCATCACACCATATTGGAAAAACTGACGTGGGTAATATTATTGTAACTACGACTGCTCTATATATGCTACTCTAGTGCTACTCACACAGCTGTGTCAACCTCTAGTTATACGTCAGGATGCATCTATTTCTACTTCTGAATAATCTATTACAAATACGACTTTGAGACTACTCGAATCCCTGTTTTTTTGACATATTAGACATCCGGCCGGAGTTTACGAGACTGTACTGATTTGTCAACAGCGACTTCAGCAAAGAAAAATATTCCAGTGGTCTGCAACTCTTATTTGAAAAAAAAATAAACTTTCCTGTAATTATATTAAACCTAACACCGTTTCGTGTCATTGTTTCACCTTGCTGTTCCAAAACGAACATCATGCTTGTGTATCTTGTTTAGTACATATTTTGAAAGTTTAAATAAGGTTCCCTTATGGCCTCCGTTTTCTGAGAGAGCAAGAGTATAATATCGATCTTGTTTACTATCTTCAATGTTTGAATGGTGTCCCCTCGTGGCCTCCGTTTTCTGAGACTGAGTAACTTAGGTTTTTATTTTGGCTTTAATAATAATTGACTGCCACAGTATATAAATGTTTTTACGGTGTTCTTGAAGGCATATAGATATTATGGGCACATAAAAATGTACATTGTTTATATTTAGCTAAAGAGGGTGACTTGCTGCCACTGGAGTCCCAGCTAATTTACATATTTAGACATTTGTACATGCAGTCAGTTAGATTTCACATAGTTTGTTGCTGAATGATATGTTATGCTGCTCTTCTGTATGCCCTCCCAAGTGTATATACGTCTTTCATAACTATCAGAGGACCAGAACTTGTCATCATATTGAAAATGAGGTCTGACATACTAGCAGTGAGTGCGAGTGTATGCGTGAGTGCGTGCGTACAAGCGTACATAGTAATGTCATTCTTACGTTTGCATGTATAAATGGGCACTAACAATCTTAGCTTGAGAAGGTAATGACTGCATGTGAACATTTCTTTAGCTATGATTCAGTTTGCGGGGCCGTGACCGGCCGGGAAAGTTGCCGAAGATTTTCTTTGTCAATGCTGAAGTGCTTGACTAAGTTATTTTCCACAAGTTACAGTCAGGCTCAAAACGGGGACGCAAACAATATTTTGATTTTGTGTGGTCGTTTTTCCTAGTGGCCAGAATGGCCAATTCTGAGGCTCTTTGTGGCCAATTCTGAGGCTCTGTGGCCATTTCGTAGGTTCTTTGTGGTCAGTTCTAAGGCTTCTGGTTGTCAATTCTAAAGCTCCTGGTGATCAATTCTGAGGCTTCTGGTTGTCAATTCAAAGGCTCCTAGTCGTTAATTCTAAAGCTCCTGGATGTCAATTCCAAGGCTCTGGTGGTCATCCTTACGATCTTGATGGATAAATCTGAGCCTTCTGTGAACAATGTACTCCATTACATATTTCCTTCCCTCAACAAACACACACATACGCTTATACACCCACACAGGAGGGATCCATACATAACTCTAAGAATAGGTATGACAAGGTGCATGCAGCCATTAGTGAAGCCAAAAGCGGAGAGGCGGGGCCAGAAACTGAGAATTAACCAGAGCAGCCGCAATTAGTTGAACACACACACACACACACACACACACACACACACACACACACACACACACACTAACACACATCCTGTGTATGCCAGGAGCCGTGACTCGACCCCTGCAACCACAACTAGGTGAGTACACACACACACACACACACACACACACACACACACACACACACACACACACACACACACACACACACACACACACACACACTGCTGCAGCATATGGGCTACTAGCGAACCTAACAATAGCATTGGGATATCTCAGTAAGAAGTCGTTCCGGACCGTGTACATCAGGCTCATACTGGAGTATGCAGCTCCAGTTTGGAACCCACACCTGGCCAAGCACGTCAAGAAACTAGAGAAAGTGCTAAGGTTTGCAACGAGGCACTGGAGGACAGGAGGGACAAGGGGACATGATCATGACATTTAAAATACTGAGAGGAATCGACAAGGTGGACAGAGACAGGATGTTCGAGAGATAGGACACAGCAATTAGAGGTTACAATTGGAAGCTGAAGACTCAGATGAGTCACAGAGATGTTAGGAAGTATTTCTGCAGCCATAAAGTTGTCGGGAAGTCGAATAGTCTGGAGAGTGAGGTAGTGGAGGCAGGTACCATACATAGCTTTAAGAAGAGGTATGATAAAACTCATGGAGCAGGGAGAGAGTGGACCTAGTGGGGACGAGTGAAGAGGAGGGGCCAGGAGCTGTGACTCGACCCCTGCAACAACAACCAGGTAAGTACACACACACACACACACACACACACACTTCCCCCTCTCCTTCATGTATTACAGTTACTGCACACAGACCAGCAATACCTTGTAGCTGGTGTAGAACAGAGAGGTTTCGTGCTAATTGATTTGCTCTACCCCGGAGGTACACAGTTAAAGACGACCTCAGAGAACACCTAATGCTTCACGGCATCTCCCCAGCCTCATGCTTCACCATGTTACATTTGGCTTCATTTCTGTCGAATGTTTAATAATAAAAGAAGAATTTCTTTGGAAATAATCTCAAAGAGTTTATAACCTTAGATAACAGAAGAAAGCTTGACTTACGTCCCTCGTGGTCAAGGTTGGCAGTATAGTGCGTTTCCGTATTTCCCACCTGTGAGAAATACCATCCCTTATTATCATATTGTACCCTCATGTTTTCTTTCGTACCGTACAGTACGGTAAAAGTGTCTGACCCTAAGTTCGTACCTTTTGCAGCACTTTTTAAGTAATGTATTTTCAAAATTGAGTTAAATAATTCTACCTCGTCCTGCTGTACTAGTCAACTGAGCACGAGACAGTAGGAGGCCTCTGCTTAAAGTGTTAATAATTCTGACAATGGCAACAATGAGTTTTCGCTGTCGATGACATTTCCTAACAGGAACTATAATGCCAGCTGATTTAGTCACTCATATCACACACACACACACACACACACACACACACACACACACACACACACACACACACACACACACACACACACACACACACACAGGTGAATTAGGTGAGTACACACACAAGTGGCATAATCTGGAGAGTAAAGTCGTGGGGGCAAGATCCATACATGGCTTTAAGAAGAGGTATGACCACTCTAGGAGCCGGTAGAGAGTGACCTAATAGCGGTTAGCGAAGAGTTATGGCCACTGACTGTGACTCAACCCCTGCAACCACATATAAGCGAGTACATTTAGATGAATACACACACACACACACACACACACACACACACACACACACATTTTACGAATATGCATCTAACGGTCAGTTCATAATTCCCCCACAAACAGTGAATATTCCTTTCCGACAAATTTAATAAATTTACTTCACCTTTCTAGTATAATAAAGACAACCATAAAATTTGAAAGCTATCCAGGATTTTTCTCTATTTCCTTTCTGCTTGTGAAAAAAAAATATGAAAATACTTATAGCGTAAATTATGAGAAAGAGATACCAGTGTGTCAGATAATTTTGATGAATTGGACTATAAATATATGGCCAAAAAACTGGTAAACAGAAAGAAGGGAAAAACAAACAGAAAGAATTGAAAACAGAGAAAGAGGGAAAAAACACAGAAAGATGGGAAAAAAACAAAGAAGAAAAAATCACAAAAGGGAAAAAAACACAAAGCGGGGAAAACAATCACAGAAAGAAGGGAAAACAAACACAGAGAGGGAAAAACAAACACAGAAAGAGGGAAAAACAAACACAGAGAGGGAAAAACAAACACAGAAAGAGGGAAAAACAAACACAGAGAGGGAAAAACAAACACAGAAAGAGGGAAAAACAAACACAGAGAGGGAAAAACAAACACAGAAAGAGGGAAAAACAAACACAGAGAGGGAAAAACAAACACAGAAAGAGGGAAAAAAACACAGAAAGAGGGAAAAACAAACACAGAGAGGGAAAACAAACACAGAGAGGGAAAAACAAACACAGAAAGAGGGAAAAACAAACACAGAGAGGGAAAAACAAACACAGAAAGAGGGAAAAAAACACAGAAAGAGGGAAAAACAAACACAGAAAGAGGGAAAAACAAACACAGAAAGAGGGAAAAACAAACACAGAAAGAGGGAAAAAAACACAGAAAGAGGGAAAAACAAACACAGAAAGAGGGAAAAACAAACACAGAGAGGGAAAAACAAACACAGAAAGAGGGAAAAAAACACAAAGAGGGAAAAACAAACACAGAAAGAGGGAAAAACAAACACAGAAAGAGGGAAAAAAACACAGAAAGAGGGAAAAACAAACACAGAGAGGGAAAAACAAACACAGAGAGGGAAAAACAAACACAGAAAGAGGGAAAAAACAAACATTAACAAATTTAGTGTTTTTTTTTAATGAATAACACAGCTAAGGAACTCAGTCTTTTATTTATTTTTTTTATTTGAAAACATATTTCAAAATATGTAATTAGAAAAATTAAAACCTCTTGTTTATTTTGGTCAAAGATTTTGAGAGATACAATAAAGTTTCAACTGCAGCAGCTAATGTATTGAAGTGGAATGTATAACTGGCTGATACTACAGTATGTTGTATCTCAGAATCATTGCTGCATCAATGTCTCATTGCAAGTCACAATGTCTCATTGCAAGTCACAGTGTCTTTCATTGCAAGTCACAATGTCTCATTGCAAGTCACAATGTCTCATTGTAAGTCACAATGTCTCATTGCAAGTCACAATGTCTCATTGCAAGTCACAGTGTCTTTCATTGCAAGTCACAATGTCTCATTGTAAGTCACAATGTCTCATTGCAAGTCACAATGTCACATTGCAAGTCACAATGTCACATTGCAAGTCACAATGTCTCATTGCAAGTCACAATGTCTCATTGTAAGTCACAATGTCTCATTGCAAGTCACAATGTCTCATTGTAAGTCACAATGTCTCATTGCAAGTCACAGTGTCTTTCATTGCAAGTCACAATGTCTCATTGCAAGTCACAATGTCTCATTGCAAGTCACAGTGTCTTTCATTGCAAGTCACAATGTCTCATTGCAAGTCACAATGTCTCATTGCAAGTCACAGTGTCTTTCATTGCAAGTCACAATGTCTCATTGCAAGTCACAATGTCTCATTGCAAGTCACAATGTCTCATTGTAAGTCACAATGTCTCATTGCAAGTCACAATGTCTCATTGCAAGTCACAATGTCTCATTGTAAGTCACAATGTCTCATTGCAAGTCACAATGTCTCATTGCAAGTCACAATGTCTCATTGTAAGTCACAGTGTCTTTCATTGCAAGTCACAATGTCTCATTGCAAGTCACTATGTCTCATTGCAAGTCACAATGTCTCATTGCAAGTCACAATGTCTCATTGCAAGTCACAGTGTCTTTCATTGCAAGTCACAATGTCTCATTGCAAGTCACAATGTCTCATTGCAAGTCACAGTGTCTTTCATTGCAAGTCACAATGTCTCATTGCAAGTCACTATGTCTCATTGCAAGTCACAATGTCTCATTGCAAGTCACAATGTCTCATTGTAAGTCACAATGTCTCATTGCAAGTCACAATGTCTCATTGTAAGTCACAATGTCTCATTGCAAGTCACAATGTCTCATTGTAAGTCACAATGTCTCATTGCAAGTCACAATGTCTCATTGCAAGTCACAATGTCTCATTGTAAGTCACAATGTCTCATTGCAAGTCACAGTGTCTTTCATTGTAAGTCACAATGTCTCATTGCAAGTCACAATGTCTCATTGCAAGTCACAATGTCTCATTGCAAGTCACAATGTCTCATTGCAAGTCACAATGTCTCATTGTAAGTCACAATGTCTCATTGCAAGTCACAATGTCTCATTGTAAGTCACAATGTCTCATTGCAAGTCACAATGTCTCATTGCAAGTCACAATGTCTCATTGTAAGTCACAATGTCTCATTCATTCAAGTCACAATGTCTCATTGCAAGTCACAATGTCTCATTGCAAGTCACAATGTCTCATTGCAAGTCACAATGTCTCATTGCAAGTCACAATGCAACTCACATTGTCACATTGCAAGTCACAATGTCTCATTGTAAGTCACAATGTCTCATTGCAAGTCACAATGTCTCATTGCAAGTCACAATGTCTCATTGTAAGTCACAATGTCTAATTGCAAGTCACAGTGTCTTTCATTGTAAGTCACAATGTCTCATTGCAAGTCACAATGTCTCATTGCAAGTCACAATGTCTCATTGCAAGTCACAATGTCTCATTGCAAGTCACAATGTCTCATTGCAAGTCACAATGTCTCATTGTAAGTCACAATGTCTCATTGCAAGTCACAATGTCTCATTGCAAGTCACAATGTCTCATTGCAAGTCACAATGTCTCATTGTAAGTCACAATGTCTCATTGTAAGTCACAATGTCTCATTGCAAGTCACAATGTCTCATTTCAAGTCACAATGTCTCATTGTAAGTCACAATGTCTCATTGTAAGTCACAATGTCTCATTGCAAGTCACAATGTCTCATTGCAAGTCACAATGTCTCATTGCAAGTCACAATGTCTCATTGTAAGTCACAATGTCTCATTGCAAGTCACAATGTCTCATTGCAAGTCACAATGTCTCATTGTAAGTCACAATGTCTAATTGCAAGTCACAGTGTCTTTCATTGTAAGTCACAATGTCTCATTGCAAGTCACAATGTCTCATTGCAAGTCACAATGTCTCATCGCAAGTCACAATGTCTCATCGCAAGTCTCAGTGTGCGTTCTACGTTGACTAACGTATGAGTCAGTGCCAGTACCGTCTCGTGTCCCAGTGACGGGTAGCTGTCCAAAACAACAATACGTCCTTTAAGGAACATATTGTACCGTACAGGATTCCTTACTATCAGCCTTGATTCTAACCCGTTGGTTCTCTTTCCTAAACCGAGTCACAGTAGCCGACTAGCTCCTTGGTATTTGTTTACTGCTTGGTTAAAAAAAAAACAGCATTTCGAAGATTTTAACTCTTAAAATTCCGTTTATTTCTGCTTTATTATGCATACATTAAAATTTGCCTTAAGATCTCCTGATTATATTCCATGAACATTATCTTCATTTCTTCTGATAATATGAATTATGAGATGACTTTGTCACTTTATTTACTTTTGCACCTTTCTTCCTCCTCCTCCTCCTCTTTCTTTCTTCCTAATCTCGTATATATACTGGCTCCCATACTTTCGTTTGTTAGTGTGACTAGTTAATGATCCAAGTCAGACCGAAACGTCAGCATAAGTTCCTTTCTCTTTTGTGTGGGTTATTTGAGTATTGTTCCACTCACGGTATTGTGTCTCTGTATTGTTTTTCGTCACTCTTGGTTACATAGATCTTAAAATTTGTATTATTTCCTCTTATTTCATTAGCTTCAAACTTTGAGTAAACTGTGTTAGCGATTAAACTTTGGCTTCATCGATAACGGTTCAAAGCTGTAGTTTGGCTTCTTTGCCCAGACCGAGAATTTATGCCTGACTTAATTCCGTCAGTTATTCGTAAAACTGGACGCTTTCTAGTAGCTTCCCAGCTGCTGTTTACAGGCAAAACAACTTCAGCAGGTTTCATAGCAAAGATTTCGAGTTAAGTGTTGGTCTCACTCTCCACCCTCATCAACAATTTACAAGGGCATATATGCCTTGACTCCCACTATTTACAACGCTGAAGCATTTCCTCCTTCATTACTATTTACAGCCTTGAATGTTTGCCTCACTCCCAGTGGCAGCTGAAACTCTTCTTTAACTGCTGACATTGCGTTGACAGAAAAAGCTTTGACAACTGAAGCTTCGCCGACAGCTGGAACTTAACGAAAGTTAAAACTTCATTGACGGCTTATTTGCACTTGGAACTTCAGCTTGAGTTCCCACTGTTCATAACTAAAGCAGTGTCGCTTAGCTGATCCAGTAAACTGGAGCTACCTACCCCTTCGTTGGATCAAATCTAACTAAGCCTCTCGCTTTAATTTCCAGGTACTACTGCATAACCCATACGGCTTTATCGCTCCCCTATGATAATTTTAATTATCCAATTATAAACCACAAGACGTGTGTTTATTTTTTTCCAGCAACACTTGGTGTGAAAGATGGCTTAATATTAAAATGGGTTGAACATGTTGATAAATTAGACACATGTGCGACACTTGGGTGTCTTTATTGAAGAAACGTTTCGCCATATAAAGGCTTCATCAGTCCATACAAAGGAGAATGGTGATAAACAGGAGGAGTTTGAGGTACATAATCAGTCCCTCAGCCTGTAAGGACTGATTACCTCAAGACGTTGCTGTCAGACATTGCAACATCTATATACACCAAGAGATGTATATATCTCGGATTATATACACTGAAAAGTTTAATTTACTCCCTATCTAAGACCCACGTCAGGAAACACTTGTCCTGTTTCCTGACAAACCTTACCTAACCTAACTCTATTGAAGGGACTGAGAAGCAATGACGGGTTAACAAGTTATATGCAGCCTTAATGACCCTCGCATAGTCGATAGGCTTTAAATATAATTAATCAACCACGTAATCTCTCAGTATATGTGTACTTAGAGTGTCATTCAACTCATGTGTAGGTGGGTTACTGCCTTAACGACCCTTATGTGTAGGTGGGTTACTGCCTTAACGACCCTTATGTGTAGGTGGGTTACTGCTTTAACGACCCTTATGTGTAGGTGGGTTACTGCCTTAACGACCCTTATGTGTAGGTGGGTTACTGCCTTAACGACCCTTATGTGTAGGTGGGTTACTGCCTTAACGACCCTTATGTGTAGGTGGGTTACTGCCTTAACGACACTTATGTGTAGGTGGGTTACTGCCTTAACGACCCTTATGTGTAGGTGGGTTACTGCCTTAACGACCCTTATGTGTAGGTGGGTTACTGCCTTAACGACCCTTATGTGTAGGTGGGTTACTGCCTTAACGACCCTTATGTGTAGGTGGGTTACTGCCTTAACGACCCTTATGTGTAGGTGGGTTACTGCCTTAACGACCCTTATGTGTAGGTGGGTTACTGCCTTATTAACGACCCTTATGTGTAGGTGGGTTACTGCCTTAACGACCCTTATGTGTAGGTGGGTTACTGCCTTAACGACCCTTATGAGTAGGTGGGTTACTGCCTTAACGACCCTTATGTGTAGGTGGGTTACTGCCTTAACGACCCTTATGTTTACTTCCTTAATTGCCTTCATGAAGGCATCCCGCCTTTAATAATGGTAGAATTACCGCAAAATGTTAGGTAAATGGCACAGATGCAACTAATTTGACATTTTGAAGTGTCACATTAGTTGCACTTGTGACCATTTACCTAACAACCTGCCTTAAGTCTAACATACAGTACCATTTATATTCAACACCTTAACCTGAAAAATTTTGTCTTCATTAGAGAGGCATATCCCCTCAAAGAAGGTTCCTTGATGGTGGGGAGGGACTCTTGATCTAGGGAATTGGAGCTGTGCTCCAGTTCCCTGAATTAAGCCTGAATACCTTCCACATCCCCCCCACAGGCGCTACATAATCCTATGGGTTTAGTGCTTCCCCTTGATTATAATAATAATAAGAGAGGCATATCAGCCGATCCAACAATAACTAACAAAGGTCATAACACTAGAGTGTATTTCCCAGGCTCAGTGAGTGAGGTAACAACCTATTGACTGTACATGTGGGGGGTCACATCCCCACTAAATATAAACATTAACTCTCAGTCCACGACAGGATTCGAACCTGCAGACTCTGCATCAAAGTACTCAGCACTTTATCCACACTGCCAGGAGTCTGGCTGTATGGATAAAGTACTGCGTACTTTGATACCAAGTTTGCAGGTTCGAATCCTGCTGTGGACTGAGATATAACGTTTGTAAATAATTGTTAAGCATTCCAAATCTATCTACTAAGTATATAATACTTCTGTTTATTACATTTACTATTCCTTCATAACGTGAGATATCACGAAAGTTCGTGGATTAATAATACTTTTAATGTCTTTATATAAATTTACTGTAAGTATATACACGCCATAAGAAATATTAACTCGATGCTTGACTGTTTCAGTATATAATTATTCTTGCCTATTGTTATCACTTTTAATCGCAACAAATCCTGCATATAATTTTGCAAAATGCTGCGAACCTCAGTTACAAAAATTCATAGTGTTCTCAACTGTGTGGTATTAATTTTTACACTAATGTAATTTGCTTCATTGTATGATATAATGTTGAATGTGCACTTGTTTGCCCTTCCACACTCTTGTTACACTGGCTCATTTTCTCGTTTGGAGTTACTAAAGAACAAATTAGTCCCAGCATGCTCCTCATCTTCTTGCCCGATTACTTACATTAGGTACCTGACACCTCCTAGGTAATGCCCTGAAATTAACTACCTTCCTGAATACTGCCCCTTAACTCCGGGGAAATCTGCTCACCAGACGCTGTGTGAATATCATCTTGGTACTATAATTAGGTGACTCAGAAGAGCCTAACAGCGGAACCGAGTTGCTTCTACAGCGAATTAAGCGTTCATTTTGGAAACATAAGCAAGGGAATGATAGTAAATTCCCCCAGATGCTAAAGCCGATGATAGCCATGAGAGAGGTTCTCTGCTTCCAGGAGAACGCGTCTGCTACCTGTTGCTCACTTGGGAATTCACCCGTTAATTTTCTTTCTCTGTCCCTTTCCTTCACTGTGTGCAAATCCATTCAGGAAATAATCTTTATCTCTACGAGTAGTACATGAAACAACTTATACAGACTTAGCTGACGTCAGTGACATACTACATGGAAAGCCCCTGGTTATGCTGAGTATTTCGGGCAACTTAGGCTAATTTTGTTCCCAAGATGCCACCCACACCAGTCAGCTAACACCCAGGTATCTACTTGCTACTAGGTGAACAAGGATAGCAGAAGTCTTAAGGAAACACGCCCAAAGTTTTCATGCATACTGGGGATTGAACCAGGGACACTCAATGTGTGAGCTGAGTTCACTACCAACCGAGCTACGGGACACCTTAAGTTCTGATCAACTCTTGGTTCTCGTCCTTAAATTTCCAGTCGCGTACGTGTATTCAGCTAGTATTGGTTGTGGATGTCGATTTAAAACTCCTGGTTCCACAACCAGTACCACCCCAGTATTACATGTTCCTCACCTTTTAGGCCTGATCGTAAATGCCACTGAAGTTACTTCTAGATCTTGCCTTAACACTCGCTCATTCAGATCATATTATTTCCTAACCAACATGAAACTAGGGAGAATTACCTTACATCTCTATTAGATTCTAATTTTTAAGAGCCCATACTTGTTACTGGTCCTTTCCTTTAAAATGCAAATGCATTCGAGTATTTTTTGTGTCATGATCCCATTGCCTCAGGTTCGTTGGTCTCCCTAAGTAGTCAAGTTCAGCTGCCTTAGTTTCTTATGTCAGTCTCCTCAACTCATAAAGCATTCTGATCACAAACCTATGAACCTTTTCCATCAATTGTTCATGCTTGATTACGCATAGGCTCGAAGCTGACTCTGCTTACACTGAACCTGATACGGTATGTAGAGGGCCCTACATACTCTGTTGAGATTAGTGAAGGCAATCTTTATTTTCACGGGTCTCGCACAAGCTGCTTGAGTCACTAGGCTGACGTGCGCCGCTGATGCTACACTTGATATTATGTTTAAAATGGTATAACATACCGACTAGTTGATGATTAAGACACATGCGCAATAGTTTGGTTTCTTTATTGTTGAAACGTTACGCCTACACAGTAGGCTTCCTCAGTCAACTACAGAGACAGCAAGTATAGTGGTGAAATGAAGATGATGTAATCAGTCTTACAGAAATAGCATTTGAGGTGGTCAGTCCCTCAGCCTGGAGAAGAGGCGACATACTGTCGCTTCAGCTTCATATTGTTTCAGACTAGCGAACGAAACTCTTCTCCAGGCTGAGGGACTAAGCACCTCGAAACTACGTCTTCAAGGGTGTTGGACTGATTACATCGTCTTCACATCTCTACTGCTTCTGCAAACTCTGTACTCGACTGAAGAAGTCTATCGTGTAGGCGAAACGTTTCGGAATAAAGATACCTAACTGTTGAACATGTGTCTTACTTATCTAAACTAAGTTATCTAACCAATGACTATGTTAGAGCTGCCGAGGTAGTATAGAGACACATGGATTCCAATAACCTTATTTTTTATATGAAGCGCTAAACCAGTGTGGGCCATTCATCGCAAGGAGTTCTGGAGGCTCGAACCTCCGTTCGCTAATGGCAGCCATTCATGCAAGTTGCCAAAACTGTTCTGTTACAGATTCTTAACTTAGATGTACACAATAATAAAAAAAAATCTAAGCAACTTTAAGCAATTTAGAACAAATCTGTTTATCGACTTTTAATTTTGTTGTTCATTTAGGCATAATATCAATAACAAGGTTACCACTCTCAGTGGTTATCACATCAAAATAACATCTATGGATATTCATAACACTTAACTAGAATTTGCCACACTAGAAGGTACATTTTTTTCCTTAAAGTCTAGTCTGGTCCCATGGACTATCTTCCCCTCTCTCTTCCCATTCTATTTCTACCGGGTACCAGAGTTTGGATCCAGGAAAAAAGAGTTACAGAAAAATAAGTCACCATCCCCCAATCTGGCGTATTATTGAATAGTATCAGTGTGAAGAGGCAACGGTGAGCACCATTATCCAGCAGGATGCTGTTGGCAACACACTTAACCTAACCTAACCTAACCTAACCTAACCTTACCTAACCTAACCTAACCTAACCTTACCTAACCTAACCTAACCTAACCTTACCTAGCCTAACCTAACCTAACCTAACCTAACCTAGCCTAACCTTACCTAGCCTAACCTAACCTTACCTAGCCTAACCTAACCTAACCTAACCTAGCCTAACCTAACCTTACCTAGCCTTACCTAGCCTAACCTAACCTAACCTAACCTAACCTAACCTAGCCTAACCTAACCTAACCTAGCCTAACCTAACCTTACCTAGCCTAACCTAGCCTAACCTAACCTAACCTAACCTAACTTAACCTAACCTAACCTAACGGAGAGAGCCACAAGAATGTAGCAGAGTTTTTTTCACGTAATGCCACCGTTTAGGAGACATCATATAAATAGTGTTATCAATGTGTACAAGTCATCATGTAGTCTCAGTTAGTAACCGATTTAAAATATTTTTTTTATTACGTTAATTGTTTATGGTATTTAAATAAAATGAAACTTTTTTCAAGTGACTTTTTTTTCCTAGCCAAAATTGTGACTTATTTTCTGTGACTTTTTTCCTGTGACACCTGAAGTTTTAACGCAGTTCGCTGCGATACAAGAAAAAAAAAAAGAAAGCGCCTGATTGTTGCGAAATGTTATAATTGTGGTCGGAAAGTGGTTTTTGCAGTTCGTTGTTGACAAGTGTAAGATTCTAACCCTCGGGAAACAAAATAACATCGACACCTTTACACTAGATCGTGTAGAACTTGGTCGTACATAAATGGTATACAGTACCGACAAGCTGAAGATTTAGACACGTGCAACATCTGGGTATCTTTATTTGTAGACGTTTCGCCAACCAGTGGTTTTATCAATAAAATACAAGGACATAATCTGAAGAGTGCAGAATTATATACAGAAGATGAGGTAATCAGTCCCTCAGCCTTGGAGCTGGTGAAAAGTACCGCAGTCTTGAAGGAACTGAAGCACAGTCATGGAGCTTGGCGCTTATATACTGGCGACAGGTGTAGGACGTATACACCTGCCAGTACATAAGCAACGAGTGAACCGGGAGAAGAATCATACAAAACAGAGCAAGAGGACTCGCTGAGCTTCCCCAGCGCTCGGGCTGCGGCCCAAAGCTGGGGTGTGGCTCCAAAAGTGTCCTGTAGTACTTGCTGCCTTTGCACCTCGGGACATATCTAGTGCTCCAGCGAAGCTGCCACGCCCTTCGAGCCTCGTGGGGGCGGGGTAAGTGGCAGCACAGCTGTGACTTTGGGAATACTCACACCAGCGTACACCACTGGACTTAGACACCACGGCAAATAATGTGGGAATCGTCAAGGCGATTGCGTGACCCACTTCTAGCACGAGCTCCAGAGTCCAGAAAGTTACACTCTAGAGCGACGGGAAGCTGAGATGAAGTGAACATTTAGTGCACTGCAACCACGGACCCTTGTTATAAACCCTGCCCGCAGCTTACATGCTGCACCACTGACGGATCACCTTATGATAAAGACCACTGGCAGGCCGTGTACTGGCGAACAATGAATAGATTGTGCTTCAGTTCCCTCAAGATTACGGTACTCTTCACAAACTCCAAAGCTGAGGGACTGATTATCTCATCTTCTGGTTGGCGAAATATCTACAAATAAAGATACCCAAATGTTGCACATGTGTCTAATTGTTCAGCTTGATCGTACCTGTCGCGAAAAGAACTTTGCAATCCTGGTTAATTGGAATCTGAAGCCAAGGCAGCAGTTCCCAACTGTTAGCAAGAAGGCCAATAAAGACTGTCTGGCTTTATATCCACAAGAATAAGTAATAAAAGTCCCAACTCTGCGCATCGTTGATAAGACCTCGTTAAGATCATACACTACAGGTCTGGTCTCCGCATTACAAAATGAACATATGCAAATGAACTGGCATGTACACAAAAGTGTACTGACGTATTTCTACTCATTTGTGGCTGCAGGGGTCGAATCGCAGCTCCAGGCTTCGTCTCTTCGCTGGTCACTTCTAGGTTCACTCTCTCCGTGCCCTAAGAGCTTTGTCGTACCTGTTCTTAGACATATGTATGGATCCTACCTTCACTACATCACTCTCCTGACAACTCAAATGCTGAAGAAATACTTCCTGACATCCCTGTGATTCATCTGAGTTTTCAGCTTCCAGTTGTGACCCCTTGTTGCCGTGTCCCATCTCTTAAACATTCTGTTCCTATCCATCATGTCAATTCCTCTCAGTATTTTATACGTGGTATGTGTGTGTGTGTTATATCTTCAGCGTACACCTCATACCCGCCGTACAGGTAGTAGTCACCCTTTATGCCTAGCCATGCTAAGCGTTCTAGTGGTACACTCTGTAATCACAATTTTACTACATGTAAACCACACAATAACCAAATTTCTGTAAACTCAGCATTGTAATCCTTATAGAGAATAAACTTTGAATTTGAATTTACCACTCACTACACAGACATATAATAGGTCGAGGGACTGAATCATTAGCTTCTCTTAGCTAAACAACTGTCAGTAGTACAGTTAGTTCTCTTATAAATCTATATATGTACTTTGATTTTCTGTAACTGTGTTACAAAATTTCAGTCAATTTCAGATGCACTTTTTCTTTTATAAAATATCGCGCTATGACGACGTTTCGATCCAAACTGGACCATTTACAGGTCACACTAACAAAACACAAAAGGGTGAGGGAGCGTCATAAGAAAGGTGACTGTAATGAAAAATAATGGATTCAGTACTTAAACAATAAGTGAATTTATACAATGAATATCACACAATAAAGCCTTATCAATTATACATATACGCTGGTCCAAGAGGCTAAGCAAAGGTACTTTGCTGGTTCAGCAAGATACGGTAGTTATGAGTTATTTATTATAGGTAAAGACAGGGTGTTTAGTCAATTTTTTTTTTTAAGTATGTCGATATGAATGGTGAGTCCTAGCTCAGTGGTACAGCTTTCAGCTCACAACTAAAAGTACCCGGGTTCAATCATCAGGTAAGGCGAGATGTACAACACTGGACGAAGTCTTCTTATAATTGCTAACTTTTTTTTACCTGTGAATAAATACATATCCAGACATTAGTCAGCTGTTGCGAGTCGCATCCCAGGGGACACAACATAAAGGATCTTAGTGAAATAAGTCACACTTATTTTGTTAAGATCCTTTATGCTGTGAGTTCTGTGTCCTTCGTTAAGTCACAGAAATCACTAGCACTGTTTGACTTTATTTTATTATCTTAGGCTAAACTAAGAAATTTTCCTTTTTATGTGTCCATAACATCTGTGTCTTAAAGACCAGTGTAAAAAACTTTTTGTATATTATGTACTCAAGCCTAAATAACTTCTCTCTCTCTCGAATCTGTATTAGCCTCACCTACGACGAACCTCCGTTTTCTCTTATCATCCAATGTCAACACCAGAGTGGATAACATGTGCTCACACATATTCCTGGCCCCAATGGTTTTATTGCATGTTTTGCCATCAGAAGTTTAACAAATGTGAAACAAAGTGAGATTGTTGTCCAGCTTATAGAGGCAATAATAAATTAAAGTCAATTGATATCTTATCTTATCTTAAGAGGACTTTAATCACTAAAATATATATTCTAGTAAGCTATCAGTTTATATATAATGAGGCATATACTACTAGAAATAGTAGCTTAATCATCTCAAGTGAACCTTATCAAAAGAGCTAAATAAGAGATGAATTTAGGTATCCCCCGTATACCTGTACCTCAAGTCTTGCCAGACTCATAGTCAATTTATTTGGGTAAGTTTATTCGGGTATACACAAATACATAGCAGCATGTGTAGAGAACCTAGGTTAACCCAAAAAAGTCAAAGTGACTTATTTCCGTACTGTAAATTACCTAGGATGCATAGGAACTACAGTTTAACTCTGTCAAGAGGCCTAGGTACTATAGCTCTACCTTCATAAGAGGTCCAAGAGCTGAAGATCAACACCTTGAAGGCCTCTCAAGGTAGGCGCCTAGATGCGGGTGAGAGGCTGGTAATGCAAGGAACATGAGTCGTTTTTCCTTCCCTTGAATCGACCCTGATTGTTTCTCATTCTTCCAGGCACTGTACCACCCTTACAGGTCTAGCAGTCCCCTCCACAATAATAATAATAATAATAATAATAATAATAATAATAATAATAATTATTATTATAATAATAATAATGAAGAAGGTCGGGAATATTACCTTAACATAATAAAGAACTCTAGCGCCTATAGTTTAATTTCTCCAAAAGGCTCAGGAGCTGTTTCTCAACATCCTTAACAGGGTCATTGCCTAATAAATCCATACCACATCAGCGGTGAAGCCGATCAGTTCAAGTATTCTCGAGTATCACACGGACATCAGTGACGTTCAGTGAGGACAAATTTCAGTTACTCAAGTATGGAAAAAAAAGAGGAAATATAAACTAGAACGGAGTCAAAAACTAACTCTAACCACTCAGTAGAACGAAAAACTAATGTGAAGGCCTTAAAAGTGGTAATTTTGGAGGATCTTACTTTCAAGGATAAATAACTAGAACCTTCAAATTGAGCAAGATATGATAACCCAATGATGGTCCTGTAAGTTACTTGTTCTCTTCAGGCTAGAATATTGATGTACACTAACAGCCCCTTTAAAGGCAGGCGAAACTGCAGACCTATAAAAGAATATCCAAAAGACCTTCACTGGGTGCATAAATTCAGTCAAGCACCTAAATTACTGAAGCGGTTGAAATCCCTCGGCCAGAATGCAGACGAGAAAGTTCCATCATAATTTACTCTGAGAAAATCCTAGAGGGACTGGTTCCTAATCTATACAAAGAAGTTATTCCTTATGAAAGCAAGAGACTCAGCAGATAGTGACAAAATACTCCAAATGAAAAGCAAATGAGGACACTGATAACGCAAGTTTAAGGGGACCAAGATTCTGCCACAGTCTCTCACTATACATATGAGGGATTACAAACAGGCGAACATTTTCATTATCATGGTGGTCAGGAAGTGGAATGACCTGGACGAAGAAATGGCAAAGACAAGATCTATGAATTTTTTTATAAACACATAAGCCAGGACCAAGAGGCTAGGGAAGTAATAAACCTGGCAAGAAAGTTAGAAGTCTCGCCAGGAGTTTAATATAAACGAGTACAAATTAATAAATACATAGACATGGCCAATAACTTTCAAATAACACTGGTAAAAGAGAACGGAACATTTTTAGCAAATTACTAAGGTGTAAAGCAAAGTAGCATGATATGGGTAGATGGCCATGAAAGAAACTTAATTTGTAGTGTGAAATCTTAGAGTGGATATAACATAGCAACACTAATAAGACATAAAATCTGATAGATGCCAATTGGTGTAATTTTGTCTGAAGCGAAACGACACTCTCATCAAGTTGTGTGTATGCAAAGGAATCCACTCAGGATCACGTTGAAGAATACTACGTCGTAAGAAGTTTCGGTACGTTTATGAGCATAAGTTTAGTCATGCAACACATTAGCAAGATGTCGAGAACAGTTCGCTCATCCTCTTGAGCAGCAAAATACATCTCAAGCCAGGGAACTGCAGGAGTAGCACCAGAACCTAGACAAAACTGCTTGTTCATGACTCAACACAAAATATCTGAAGACGACAGACGGTGACACAGCAACGCACATATGACAGGTGAAGGTCATGGCTTCTAACATTCAAAAGGCACTTACTCACATATTATATATAGTTCCACCTGTCCTAATTTACAAATTATAGGCCTGTCAGTACACTGACATTTCTAAAATACTACAGAGTAGTATTATGCTTAAGTAGAGAAATACTTTCAAATAAAATACTACACGATCTTCGATCAGGTTTTAAGTGCTCTACCTTGACTGTCACTTCCTTAACACATCTTGTGCCCACATCCGGACCCAAATATCGTAAAGAAAGCATATCTGGATTTACTTTATATAGAGATTTATGAAAAAGGTGAAAAACTACCAAGTAACGTTTCGATACGTCAAGTTTGTGCTTAGTCAATCAATTGTCAAACTGATTGCTTTGAACTTCCTAACTGTTTAGTGACATAGTTTTTATTTCGTAATGATATTAATACTATCTTTTGAGTATGTAGCTACACCTAAGTGTTTGTTCGGAATATTACCGTTCATTACGTTACATTTTACAGTGTTTTAATACGTTTATTTCCAATAGTGTGTAGGATGGGTAAGGTTGTTTGTCAGGAAACAGGACAAGTATTTCCTGACGCGATCTTAGTCATATGATGACCAGCAGCTGGAGCTTGCGGCCATCTGACCGAGGCCTTCGCTGACTTACCAGTCCATCCCTTTAACATTATAGTTATAATTATAACCATTAGGTACTACCTTAGTATGCAATCTAAAAATCACTGTTCAGTGTTTCTGATTTTGCCAGACAAACTCAGGTTTCTACGTCCATTACGAATCTGGATACTGAAAATAGATGCAAGCAACGATGGAAAAATTATTCAATAACTTTGTGACTTTGTTGTTATTAGAGCAAATTTGTTATATGGTCTTACAGTTTTGTTGTTCTGGGTTGGATCATTCAGTAGGGCATAACTGTGACAAAGTTGCCACTCTCAAATGCATACTACAAGCATAGAATTAGCAGTGTACTCATCCAGTTGTAATGCGCTTCCATAAAACATTCCAGAAAAAAATAAAAATATAATATATATACGAGCATACAACCAGAGAAATAAACACCACTGTTTACATACCTTTGTCACCGTTGTATGCGTATACTAAGATGCAACACTGTCAAATCTTGGTGCAATAAAGCTGAGTAAACAAGACATCCTTAAGGTAATTTAACTCTGGCGGTGTACCACAAAATATCCCATTGATTGCAAGGTGAAAAGGAATCGTAGTAATAATATGTCTAGTAATATAGTCTCATATACTCACCTATATGTGCTTGCAGGGGTTGACAAACAGTTCGTGGCCCCGCAGTATAAATGTCGTGTCGAATAGGTAAAACTTGCTAGTCTGGCTTAAATAGCAAGGCTCTTCTTGTCGAAAGGTAAGTGAAAAGTTGTGTAAGCAATAATTTTGCAAAAATCATTCTGAACCTAACGAAAAAAATATATTTCATTATGTTTACTTATTATTAAATTACTGTAAACTTTTCTAAAATATATTTAGTTAGATTAGGCTAAAGGCTAAAGATAGAAATGTTAAAAGTAGGTGGGGATATAGTTTTGGAGTGGTTGGTGCAATTATTTAATAAATGTATGGAAGAGGGTAAGGTACCTAGGGATTGGCAGAGAGCATGCATAGTTCCTTTGTATAAAGGCAAAGGGGATAAAAGAGAGTGCAAAAATTATAGGGGGATAAGTCTGTTGAGTGTACCTGGTAAAGTGTATGGTAGAGTTATAATTGAAAGAATTAAGAGTAAGACGGAGAATAGGATAGCAGATGAACAAGGAGGCTTTAGGAAAGGTAGGGGGTGTGTGGACCAGGTGTTTACAGTGAAACATATAAGTGAACAGTATTTAGATAAGGCTAAAGAGGTCTTTGTGGCATTTATGGATTTGGAAAAGGCGTATGACAGGGTGGATAGGGGGGCAATGTGGCAGATGTTGCAAGTGTATGGTGTAGGAGGTAGGTTACTGAAAGCAGTGAAGAGTTTTTACGAGGATAGTGAGGCTCAAGTTAGAGTATGTAGGAAAGAGGGAAATTTTTTCCCAGTAAAAGTAGGCCTTAGACAAGGATGTGTGATGTCACCGTGGTTGTTTAATATATTTATAGATGGGGTTGTAAGAGAAGTAAATGCGAGGGTCTTGGCAAGAGGCGTGGAGTTAAAAGATAAAGAATCACACACAAAGTGGGAGTTGTCACAGCTGCTCTTTGCTGATGACACTGTGCTCTTGGGAGATTCTGAAGAGAAGTTGCAGAGATTGGTGGATGAATTTGGTAGGGTGTGCAAAAGAAGAAAATTAAAGGTGAATACAGGAAAGAGTAAGGTTATGAGGATAACAAAAAGATTAGGTGATGAAAGATTGAATATCAGATTGGAGGGAGAGAGTATGGAGGAGGTGAACGTATTCAGATATTTGGGAGTGGACGTGTCAGCGGATGGGTCTATGAAAGATGAGGTGAATCATAGAATTGATGAGGGAAAAAGAGTGAGTGGTGCACTTAGGAGTCTGTGGAGACAAAGAACTTTGTCCTTGGAGGCAAAGAGGGGAATGTATGAGAGTATAGTTTTACCAACGCTCTTATATGGGTGTGAAGCGTGGGTGATGAATGTTGCAGCGAGGAGAAGGCTGGAGGCAGTGGAGATGTCATGTCTGAGGGCAATGTGTGGTGTGAATATAATGCAGAGAATTCGTAGTTTGGAAGTTAGGAGGAGGTGCGGGATTACCAAAACTGTTGTCCAGAGGGCTGAGGAAGGGTTGTTGAGGTGGTTCGGACATGTAGAGAGAATGGAGCGAAACAGAATGACTTCAAGAGTGTATCAGTCTGTAGTGGAAGGAAGGCGGGGTAGGGGTCGGCCTAGGAAGGGTTGGAGGGAGGGGGTAAAGGAGGTTTTGTGTGCGAGGGGCTTGGACTTCCAGCAGGCATGCGTGAGCGTGTTTGATAGGAGTGAATGGAGACAAATGGTTTTTAATACTTGACGTGCTGTTGGAGTGTGAGCAAAGTAACATTTATGAAGGGATTCAGGGAAACCGGCAGGCCGGACTTGAGTCCTGGAGATGGGAAGTACAGTGCCTGCACTCTGAAGGAGGGGTGTTAATGTTGCAGTTTAAAAACTGTAGTGTAAAGCACCCTTCTGGCAAGACAGTGATGGAGTGAATGATGGTGAAAGTTTTTCTTTTTCGGGCCACCCTGCCTTGGTGGGAATCGGCCGGTGTGATAATAAAAAAAATTGTTATAATAAGGTTAGGTAAGCTTTCTAAGGTTCTTTTGGTACAAAATTATTAATTTTTACATTAATATAAATGAAAAAAAATATCTTTAAACGTATAAGACAAAATTTTAGAAAGGACTTAATTTTAAACGAGTTCTTGCTAATTGACCAGTCTTACCTATTCGGCACGACATATATATATATATATATATATATATATATATTTGTGTGTGTGTAGGAATAACTTTTCACTGACTATACAGAGAGGTGAGCCACGATTAACTGACAAAGAATCGACCTCGCAGCATGCCTTATGCTGAATATCCCACACAGGTCTACTGTTTCATGCATAATATGGTATACCCATGTCAAGTTTATCTCATCAGAAGCTCAGGAAAGCCGTGGTTATGCGACACACCAGTCTTAGCTATGGGCGACGCTGTGTCCACGCGGCAGCCTCCCATCTCATTACTAACCAAGCGATGCTCACACCATACCATAGCCTAGCTTCGCATATCTTGCTACGCAAAAGTGGCGAAAAATGTTAACAATTATCCTGTGCATTGTAAGTGAGAAAACATGTCCGCCCGACCTCTGTGTCCACGTGAGCGTCGAGTGGTACACACAAGGTAATCTTGTTTTTGTCTTTACGTTGGAACTGTGTTATATATATATATATATATATATATATATATATATATATATATATATATATATATATATATATATATATATATATATATATATATATATGCATTTGTTTACTAAGTAGGTTCATGATTATGTTCCATGAATATAAGTTAATTACGAACCAACATACATGGCTATGGTGATACGTGGATATAACAATACTTGGATATAGTAATACATGGATATAATGATTCACGGATTTAATAATACATAGATATAGTAATATATTACAGATATTTTTCTTCTTTTTCCTCTTCGAAGTCTTGTCCTTCCTTTTATTTCTTCCTGTTATTCATCTTCAGCTTCTTGGTTGGTTCATTAGTTTCAAAACTTATCGCCTCTAAAAAAGAAAAAGGCAGAATGTCGTGGCTGAAACAATACACAGATAACCATCACATGAAGACGTTTCGGTCCGACTTTGAATATTTACAAGTCACACATGAGAGAGAGCCAGCATACTGTCTATGCAATGATCAATAAGGTTGCATCTGACCTTCAGTATAAACTACCAAATAAGGATGAGTTAGTCCCTAAAAAATTGGGATTATATAAAACTCTCAGAATATGTTCACAGTGATATGCCCCTTTTGTTGTGTATACATACATGGTCTTTATAAGTGAATACATGTAACTTACAGCCGGTGACGTATTCTTGAGACCTTAGGATATTTAACAAAGTGAAAAATCAAGGTTTTCGCGAGAAAACAATCACCATCATCAGGATACTTGTCTGGAACACGACATAACACTGTAAAGGACAGTCATTGGAAATAGGAGGAAATTGACAACTAGCCTAGTAAGGAGGTGGTATTCACGTGTCCTTCGTGATTCAGGCTCTTACTATCCAACACAAATAAATGGAGATACAATAAAACATTTGTTAAACATGAAATCCGTTTAAAATAAACTAATCAGGTGAGTTTACAAACATGTGTTTACTATGATACAGGTTATGTAGGTTCCAATCCTCCTGAGGACTGAGAAATAATGTTTGTTAAAAGATCGCCCGTTTCCGAATTCTTAATCATATTATATATATATATATATATATATATATATATATATATATATATATATATATATATATATATATATATATATATATATATATATATATATATAGGTCGTGCCGAACAGGTAAAACTGGTGAATTAACAAGGACTCACTTAACTTGGAAAAGACCCGGGCCGGTAGAACATACCGGCGAAAAAAAATATTAAGTTCTTACTAAAATTTTCTCTTATACATTTAAAGATATATTTTTTATTTATGTGATAAAAAAATTAATGATTTTGTACCAGAAGAACCTTAGAAAACTTATCTAACCTTATTATAACAATAATTTAATTTAGCCTAATCCATCTAAATATATTTTAGATAAATTTACAATAATTTAATAATAAACAAACACAGTGATATATATATTTTTTGTTACGTTCAGAATGATTTTTGCGAAATTATTGCATCCACAAATTTTCACCTGTCTTATTCAACAAGAAGAGCGTTTCTATTTAAGCCAAAATCGCAAGCTTTACCTATTCGGCACGACATATGGACGGAGCTTATTGGGTCTTTCAAGTGGCTTAATGACAAATCATATGAGACTTCCTTATTCAGGGACGTGAAAGTATTCAGGTCACTTCCCATGTTAGACAAACCTTATCTGAGGCTCGTTAGTGGTAATTGCTAGGGATCATAAATTGCTTTGAACGTAAGAATGGCCTATGAGATCATTTGAACACCTTCACGTCTCGATAAAAAAAAAAAAAAGTCTTCGCATGCAGGGGATAGCAGGTTCCATCTTTCACATATAGATGAATAAGTTGAGTTAATTATGACCAGAGCTTTGGTAAGATGGGGAAGGAAGAAGGATGAGTAATGATGGAAATATGGGTAAAGGGGTGGGTGGGGGTAAGGAAGGGGGGGGGGTAATAAAGGTAAGTGGTCTAACCACTTTGGTGCATTTTAACAGAAGTGTTGATCATGATTTCATGAAATTCAGAGAATGTGTAACACTCTACCCATCAGTTTCACACAGTTATACCAGTTGTAAAACTACATGACGCTGAGTTGGTAGGAAGTATGCGTTTTTGTAACTGTTTTTTTTTTATTACAGGTCGCAGGTTGGAGACAGTGACTGCAGGGCGCTTGATGTAGGTCGGCTGCTTTCTGGAGTCGGCTGAACTGCTTCTGAGTTGGTGTCCTGCCGTAGTAGGTTTGCAGATGTTACATGTAAGTGTTAATTAGTCAGAAGTAAAGTCTCCATAAATTGGGGTGGTTTTATCCTTATTGGAAACAGAAAGGTTCTGGTGGTACCCATTCGTCTACATCTTCAGGGAGATCACTCAGGATCATTGGTCCCTGGAAATTCTCCTTGTTAATGAAGCGTCGGACTCTGCTGGAGGGTCATTCTTTGGGTTCTGTGGGGAGTTGTGGTAATGTAGTCGGTGATGTTTGTTGGTTGGGGAGGGTTTTCTCTGTCTGGTATATAGAGATCTTGCATGTTGTTTAGTTGTCTCTTCTTTAGTTTATCTAGCTTGACATTTATTGCATATATCTCCTGCTGGATGTATAGATCTTCCATCCTGATTCTATCTCTCCACCTGTTGCCTGTGATAAAGTGCTCTGTTCTGGACTCTTTGTAGTTGTTACAATTTGGATTTCGTTGTTAGTGACACAGGAACACAAGGATATTTGAGCATAGGTCTTCTTATCATCATCTTGTACAGGTGTTTCTTCGTGTGGGAAGGGGCTTGATTAAACTTTTATAGTTGGCTGAGGCGGGCTTTAGCTAAGTACACATTTTTGTGAACTGAGAGATGTGGAGTGAAGTAATCTGTTGATGTCATATCCCAGGATTTCTGATAGCGATAGGTGCACCTCTGATGGAGATATCCCCTCCCCCTCCAGCCGCTTTACCTTCTATAGTTGTTGCAAAACATCCGATGGAGCTGATAAGGACTTTTGTTTGGACTGGTCGTGATTCCCCATTTCTTCTCCAAGTTAGTTGTTCTTCGCAGTTCCGCATTCGTTTTCTCTACTGGGATATCAGAACTCAAACATCACATACACAGGTAGAGAGACCCAGACGTCACGTACAGAGGTAGAGAGACCCAAACATCACGTACAGAGATGGAGAGACGTAAACATCATGTACAGAGGTAAACAGAACCAGACATCACGTACTGAGGTAGGCAGACCCAGACGTCACGTACAGAGGCAGAAACCCAGACAACACGTACAGAGGTAGACAGACCTAGACATCACATACAGAGACAGACGCAGACATCACGTACAGCTATAGACAGACCCAAAAATCACGTACAGAAATAGACAGACCAAGACATTACGTACAGAAGTAGACATACCCCGACATCATGGACAGAGGATGACAAACCCAGACATCACGTACAGATGTATAGACCCAGACATCACGTACATAGGCAGACAGACCCAGACATAACATACGGAGGTAGACAGACCCAGACATCACATACAGAGGTAGACAGACCCAGATATCACGTACAGAGGTAGACAGACCCAGACATCACGTACAGAGGTAGACAGACCCACATTTCTCATGCACATCACACGCGGGAAGAGAAGTATAGACAAATCCGGAGTAGCCAGAATAATCCAGCTTTATCTGACCCGTAAGAGAAAGGCTAAGTAGTCAGGAGCTGCCGACTCTAGCAATCTGCAATAGAAGACTCTAAAAATCTAAATACTGGAGCTATAGACTATAGGCTAGATATCCAAATTCTAGACCTCTAGAATCTAGACTGATTCCGTTGGCTCTATATCGGTTCTAGTGCTTTACGCTGGCTCTGGCTCCACACTGGTTCCAGCGCTCTAGAGTATCGATCTAGACCAGAACTCTACTGATCAGTACTCACTGAGACCAGAACTTTACTGACTAGTACTCACAGAGATCAGAACACTACTGACCAGTAGAGCTCTGGCTCCACACTGGTTCCAGCGCTCTAGAGTATCGATCTAGACCAGAACTCTACTGATCAGTACTCACTGAGACCAGAACTTTACTGACTAGTACTCACAGAGATCAGAACACTACTGACCAGTATTCATACACCAGAACGCTACTGTCCAGTACTCACAGACCAGAACGTTACTGTCCAGTACTCACAGACCAGAACGCTACTGACCAGTACTCATACACCAGAACTCTACTGACTAGTACTCACCGAGATCAGAACGCTACTGACCAGTACTCACAGACCAGAACGCTACTGTCCAGTACTCACAGACCAGAACGCTACTGACCAGTACTCATACACCAGAACTCTACTGACTAGTACTCACTGAGATCAGAACGCTGCTGACCAGTACTCATACACCAGAACGCTAATGACCAGTACCCACAGAGACCATAACTCTGGACCGAAGGAAGTTACTAGCGACTTACCATACATACTTCCTTGACTCCTTCCGCAATCCTAAATGCAACATTTGTAACACACACTTTCAGCTTTTATTCTTACGTACGTAATAGGCCTACTGGTCGATGAATCTACTAGGGATAAAAAGGTTTAATGTAAGTACAGTAAATAAGTTTACTATTTGAATTTACTAGGCGATGAATAGGTTTCATGCGATAAATAAATAGATCATGCCTATACTAAGGCCTAAATACGTATACATAGTGAAGGATTTATTAGAGGATATGCCTAATAAATGATAAATAGGTCTACTAGGTAATAGGTTGACCTTAATAAGTAAGCCTGTTGTTTGATAAATAGGCTTACTAGATATAAAATAGGCCTGCTGGAAGATTAATAAGCCTTCTAAAGTTACTGTTCAAAGCGTGGGTCATTTGTAAATTATTTCAGCCATGATACTGTGACTTTTAGGTTAGGTTAGGTAAGGTTTGTCAGGAAACAGGATAAATGTTTCCTGACGCGGATCTTAATCATATGATGACCCGCAGCTAAAGATTTTGGTTGTGATTGCTCTGCATAACTACGTGAGTGAGAGGCACCCAGGGCCGCTGCGACACACTAAGCTGGACTTACAAGCAAGGCAGTAAATAATTATTTTGAAATAATGACGATATCTCTTATTCTCTGTAAAGTGTGTCACATAAACTGTAGGACATTACGCCCACATGTAAGCATAACATCCTGCCTGATGGAGGACTTAGGTAAATATAGCTCTTCCTGTAACCTTGACGAACCTCGTGTTGATAACTCTGTTGGTGCAGCCAGTTGTTTTAATGTGGATATTTTATTCTGATGAGCAACTGCAACAGCGTTTTACAAAACAGTTTATACTTCACGTGTTGGGGGATATGCTGTTATGATGATGGGGAGGATGGGGGTTCTAAGAAACTTTGTTAGTAGATTTTTATTATTTACACTAGAACCGCTAAGCTCGTTGGGGCCACATGCAGCACCCTGAGAAATGAGCTTCGACAAACCAAGGTATGAACGGGGTTAGAACTCATGGCAAGTGAGTCGTAAAATTTCAGGCCAGACAGTGGTTTCCAACCAAACCACAGTCTGGGGTTTGTTTACAATTATGTTACTACGATTTCGTGAGTCATTAGCTTGAATAAGTTTGTAATGCAACTGGATAAGTAACATGTGTGTGTTGTCTTACAAGTAACAAGTTAAACAAAAGATTCTTCTGTAAACCATCTGGTCTTCATGTTAATTACATCAAATGTATGAAAATTAACATATTAAGCCGTAAACTATGTTAAATATATTAACTGGATTTCCAGGTCAAGGAGTCGGTGGGGAGGAGCCACGTAAGAACTCCAGTTTCACTGAATTAACTGAACTCATACAATCTCACTCTCTCAGTGAGTCAAACAGTTCAAGATTCTACAGACTTACCAGACTCGTTACTCAACGTAATATCCATGCCACTGGTTTACTGACTTCGTTATTTACCCAGATTTCTCGACTCAGGCTGATACATTTCATTACCTCATACATCTTGGCTGAAAAACTACAAGGGACACGTAACTAGCTTTTAGTCCCATCAAGTAATTATAATATAAAATGACAGGGAGTAAGAAATATATATATATATATATATATATATATATATATATATATATATATATATATATATATATATATATATATATATGTCGTGCCGAATATGTAAAACTGGTCAATTAGCAAGAACTCATTTAAAATTAAGTCCTTTCTAAAATTTTCTCTTATACGTTTAAAGATATATTTTTTTCATTAATGTTGATGTAAAAATTTATAATTTTGCACCAAAAGGAACTTAGAAAACTTACCTAACCTTATTATAACAAGCGCGATTTATTTTAGCCTAACCCAACTAAATACATTTTAGATTTGTTTACAATAATTTAATACTAAACAAACACAGTGAAATATATTTTTTTCGTTAGGTTCAGAATGATTTTGGCGAAATTATTGCATACACAAATTTTCACTTGTCTTATATGGCAAGATGAGTGTTGCTATTTAGGCCAAGATCGCAAGTTCTGCCTATTTGGCACGACATATATATATATATATATATATATATATATATATATATATATATATATATATATATATATATATATATTTGAGAGAGACAGAGAGCAATGAAACCACAAACAAGTGGTTTTGAATCATTTACCAAACTGTAGCAGGCCAGGATTCGACCCCACGACACATTGTCCCGCTTCAAGAGGCCATATAATGTATAAGTCACCTTACCAACTGAGCCATCGCATCTACAAACAACATGAGCCAAGCGAACTAGGCTTGTTTCACGTTACGAGGACACTCGTGGCAGTGGTATGCTCAAGGATTAATTTCAGCCTCCTCCTGTTTGAATACCCGCCTCCACAAGCAGTTACTGCTATATAGACTGCTTGTGGAGGCGGGTTTGGTGTATTAGCCTGCTTGTGGAGGCTAGTACACCAAACGGGGAGTAGAATGAAGACAATCACACCATCGTATATCCTCGCAACATGAAGCAAACGTAGTTCGCTTAGCTCATGTTGTTTGTAGGATTGTATGGTTCAGTGGTTAAGGCGTCGTGAACTTTCGCTTTTCCCACGAGGCGGGCTAGAACAAACGGGTTCGATCCCCCGGCTAGCCGCAGTCTGTTATTGATTAAATACCACTTACTCGTGGTTACAATAATAGGGGTGTAGGAGAGCTTCAGTGTTGAGAAATAAATGGGATTAAGTAAGGAGTATCTGAGAGAGTTAGAGCTAAGGAATGGGTAGCATTAATGTTGAAGGATCAGTTATGGAGAGAGAAGAGGGAATATAAATATATAAATTCAAGGATTATGTGGATTACAATAAGGGTCTGATGTGAAAAGTGGGTCATAATAAGTGTGTATGCACCTGGAGAAGAGAGGAGTGTAGAGGAGAGAGAGAGATTTTGGGAGATGTTAAGCGAGTGTGTAGGCACTTTTGAGCCAAGTGAGAGTAATTGTGGTACGGGACCTAAATGCTAAAGTAGGAGAAGCATTTAGAGAGGGTGTCGTAGGTACGTTTGGGGTGCCAGGTGTAAATGATAATTGGGAGCATTTGATTGAACTTTGTATAGAAAGGGGTTTGGTTATAGGTAGCACATATTTTAAGAAAAAGAGGACAAATAAGTATACAAGATATGATATAGGGCGAAATGACAGTACATAGTTTGTTGGACTACGTATTGGTAGATAAAAGATTGTTGGGTAGACTTCAGGATGTACATGTTTATAGAGGGGCCACAGATATATCAGATCACTTTTAGTTGTAGCTACAATGAGAGTAACAGGTAGATGGGATACAAGGAAAATGGAAGCAGAAATTAAGAGAGAAGTGAAGGTTAGGATAAGATCTAAACAACTGTTGGAGGACATATGGGCTAGTGAGAATACAGGCAATGGGGTAGAAGATGTATGGGGTAAATTTAAGAATTTAGTGTTAGAGTGTTCAGCAGAAGTTTGTGGTTACAGGAAAGTGGGTGCGGAAGGGAAGGAGAGTGATTGGTGGAATGATGATGTAAAGAGAGTAGTAAGAGAGAGAAAAAGTTAGCATGAGAGGTTTTTACAAAGTAAAAGTGATGCAAGGAGTGAGGAATATATGGAGAGAAAAAGAGAGGTTAAAAGAGCAGTGAAGCAATGCAAAAAGAGAGCAAATGAGAGTGTGGGTGAGATATTATCAACAAATTGTGTTGAAAATAAGAAAAAGTTTTGGAGTGAGATTAATAAGCTGTGAAAACCTAGGGAACAAATGGATTTGACAATTAAAAATAGGAGAGGAGGGTGAGTGTAAAATTTATAGGGGAATAAGTCTGTTGAGTATACCTGGTAAAGTGTATGGTAGAGTTATTATTAATAGAATTATGAGTAGGACGGAGAGCAGGATAGCAGATGAACAAGGAGTCTTTATGAAGGTAGGGGGTGTGTACACCAAGTGTTTACAGTGAGACATATAAGTGAACAGTATTTAGATAAGGATAAAGAGGTTTTTGTGGCATTTATAAATTTGGAAAAGGCATATGATAAAGTGGATAGGGGGCAATGTGGCAGATGTTGCAAACGTATGGAATAGGACGTAGGTTATTGAAAGTAGTGAAAAGTTTTTACGAGGATAGTGAGGCTCAGGTTAGAGTATGTAGGAGAGAGGGGGATTATTTCCAAGTAAAAGTAGGCCTTAGACAAGGATGTGTGATGTCACCATGGTTGTTCAATATATTTATAGATGGAGTAGTAAGAGAAGTGAATGCTCGGGTGTTGGGAAGAGGTGTGGGGTTAAAAGATAAAGAATCTAACACAAAGTGGGAGTTGTCACAGTTGCTCTTTGCTGATGACACTGCTTTTGGGAGGTTCTGAAGAGAAGTTGCAGAGGTTGGTTGGTGAGTTTGGTAGCGTATGTAAAAGAAGGAAGTTAAAAGTGAATATAGGAAAGAGTAAGGTGATGAGGATAACAAAAAAAATTAGGTAATGAAATCTTGGATATCAGATCTGAGGGAGAGAGTATGGAAGAGGTGAATGTGTTCAGATGTCTGGGAGTGGACGTGTCAGCAGATGGGTCTATGAAGGATGAGGTGAATCATAGAACTGATGAGGGGAAAAATGTAAGTGATGCACTGAAGAATCTGTGGAAACAAAGAACTTTGTCCAAGGAACCAAAGAGGGGAATGTATGAGAGTATAGTTATACCAACGCTCTTGTATGGGTGTGAGGCATGGGTTGTGAATGTTGCAACAAGGAGAAGGCTGGAGGCAGAGGAGATGTCATGTCTGAGGGCAATGTGTGGTGTGAATATAATGCAGAGAATCCATAGTTTGGAGATTAGAAGGAGGTGTGGGATTACCAAAACTATTATCCATAAGGCTGAGGAGAGGTTATTGAGATGGTTTGGACATATAGAGAATAAAAAACAAAATAGAAAGACTTCGAGAGTATACAAATCTGTAGTGGAGGGAAGGCGGGGTAGGGGTCGGCCTAGGAAAGGTTGGAGGGAGGGGGTAAAGAAGGTTTTGTGTGTGAGGGGCTTGGACTTCCAGCAAGCGTGCGTGAACGTATTAGGCAGGATTCGAATGGCGACAAATGGTTTTTAGGACTTGACGTGCCGTTGGAGTGTGAGCAAGGTAACATTTATGAAGGGATTCAGGGAAACCGGCAGGCCGGACTTGAGTCCTGGAGATGGGAAGTACAGTGTCTGCACTCTGAAGGAGCGGTGTTAATGTTGCAGTTTTATAACTGTAGTGTAGGCATGCCTCTGGCAAGACACCGATGGAGTGAATAATGATGAAAGTTTTTCTTTTTCGGGCCACCCTGCCTTGGTGGGAAACGTCCGATGTGTTAATAATAATAATAAAAATAATACATACATATATATATATATATATATATATATATATATATATATATATATATATATATATATTTCTTTCAACGCACCAGCCGTATCCCACTGAGGTAGGGTGGCCCAAAAGGGAAAACAAAAGTTTCTCCTTTTAAATTTAGTAATATATACAGGAGAAAGGGTTACTAGCCCCTTCCCCCCGGCATTTTAGTCGCCTCTTACGACACGCATGGCTTACGGAGAAAGAATTCTGTTCCACTTCCCCATGGATAAATATATATGTCGTGCCGAATAGGCAGAACTTGCGATCTTGGCTTAAATAGCAACGCTCATCTTGCCATATAGGACAAGTGAAAATTTGTGTATGCAATAATTTCGCCGAAATCATTCTGAACCTAACGAAAACAAATATTTCACTGTGTTTAGTATTAAATTATTGTAAACAAATCTGAAATATATTTAGTTGGGTTAGGCTAAAATAAATTGCGCTTGTTATAATAAGGTTAGGTAAGTTTTCTAAGTTCCTTTTGGTGCAAAATTATAAATTTTTACATCAACATTAATGAAAAAAATATATCTTTAAACATAGACAAAATTTTAGAAAGGACTTAATTTTAAACGAAGCCATACTGTGCGACACTCGTTACCCAGAATTTAAATAAAAAAAAATTGAAGTACAGAGATCCCTAATCAACCTTATAACGAAACCACCGGTTCGTTACTCATCACTATTACGCCATAGCTGATATACAGAATTCGTTACTTAAGATGATAACGAAACCATGCAATGAGTTGCTTACGTCGTGTCAACAAAACGATCACAGAGACGTATACTCTCCCAGCAGGAAATCGTCCGTCAAGGTCACTGACTGACTGACTGACTGACTAGGCTGTTGCGCAGATTGAGATGCTGCGGCCTTGTATAATTATGTGCACAGTGCGCCTGAGAGCTTTATATCACACTCGTAGTGATGTAGGAAATATAATAATTAAACATCACAAAGTGTAAAAAAAAAGTGTGATAAGGTCGTGATGTTTATAGTTTACAAGGAAATCATCTTGATTAGTTTAAAAGCACTGATATAAACAAGTGCTTTGTTATGTATCCCTTCCTCCTCATCCCCCCTTCGCTCTCTCTCTCTCTCTCTCTCTCTCTCTCTCTCTCTCTCTCTCTCTCTCTCTCTCTCTCTCTCTCTCTCTCTCTCTCTCTCTCTCTCTCTCTCTCTCTTTGTTTACACAGGGTTTGACAAGATTAGGTTAAGGATCCCTAGCTTTATTGACAAGCTATTTACAGGTTAAGGATTCCTAACTTTGTTGACAAGCTAAGATCTGTTACCTACATCAGCTCATTTGAAAGCATTTTTATTGTTACGAAACATACAGGTAGGGAACAGGATGAAGTTGGAGCCATCTGACTTTATCTCGTTGATATCATAATGCTGTACGAACGTGTTCCAGACTCGAGTCATTCTTGGGATAAATGATCTTAGATGAAGTGATGTTCTGGAAAAGGGTACAGCCAGAGTGAAATTGCTGCTCGGAAGCACCAGCAATGTATCTCTCTCTTTCTCTATCTCTCTGAAGCTCCTCAGGATATCCGGTTGTTCGTATTCATCTGCTGCGCAATACTTAGAAGAAGAATAAGTTCTACCTAGAACTAGAAGTATAAATAATACTTAACAGTAGAGGTACGTTGTGTATAGACCATGTCTTCCATCCTCTCTACTCCCATCTCTCCTGTAAATTCGATCCCTCTTTTCCAATACGGTATGGCATGTTTCTCCACACATTTCATGTTGACAGTGGCCAGAGGGAGAGGAAAGTGGGGAGAGAGCCTTCCACTTTACTACACAGTGCTTGCCTCAAACATCTAGAAAATTAGATAATAGATGTAAGCCCTCTTACAATATAAAAGTCTTCCCCATCAGATAGCCTCGGCGTGGACTCAAATAATGTGCCTTTTACGCTTCTAGAACTAGGAAGAAAGAAACAAGAGGCATAGATGGAGTTCCTAACAAATATGGACAAAATGATTTCCAATCTCTGTTGCAACTTCAAGAGAGCTTGCTATACTGACACCGGCAACTCTAAGAACTGTTCAAGTCTTCTGTTCTGTTTTTCCATAAGAACTCACGTACTCTCACACTTTCACTCAGCCTCACTTTCTTTCTGAATAACCTGGGCAAATATTTTTGTTAGTGGGTTTGAGTTTGAGAAGGACTTACTTAGTATGGGCCAACAGGCCAGCTGCAGTGTTCCTCCTTTCTTATGTTCATATGTTATGTCCTTAAGTTTTTCTCGAGTTGTCACACGGATTCCAAAAGCCAGGAATACTCCATATGAAATTAATCAGAGGGCGCCTGCACATCCCAACAGTTGCTTAAATCTCTCACACCCAAACCCACTAACAATAATATTTTCCCAACCCATGATGAATTTCAAGTTTTCAGCTCTGGTGTGTCCTAATTAGAAGAAAGTTGGGATCGTTATTGGTACACAAATAACCCGAAACGTCGTCGTAAGCTTCTCTCTTTTATGTGCGGGTTATTTGTGTATCGTTCCAGTCACGGTATTGTGCCTTTTTGTTATTTATCGTTATTGGTAGGCAGGTCAGAGTGGTACGTAGGTCAGAGCAAGACGTTGTAGATGCAGTACAATGATCAAGCACTATATCACCTGTTTGTGCACCAGGAAGCTGTTTGACATAACCACTCACTCATTTCATCTGAACTAAATAAGACTCATTAAAATGAAGAGGAGCTATATCACGAAATTTGTACATATTGCCACGAATTTGCTCAACGACACGATAAGGAACAATAAATTTCTTCCCAAGTTTAGGCATTGCAGAAGACTTTCAGATATTCAATAATACTACCTGAGAACCAACCTTGACATAGGAATTCCCTTTTCTGGTAAATTCAGTGACAACCATTGGAAGGGATTTTCTTACTCTCCTAAAGGTAATTTGTGCGTCATGTGCTTTGGTCAAGACAGTCATCAGCAATGTAAACTGGTGTAGGTGGCGAACGTAACAACTAGTAAGAAAGTGTCTTGTCAACACCACCATACAGGGCATATAGCGGTGAGACTTTATTTTAACATGTAAGGTAGGGCTACTAGGATCTATGGCTACCCTTAGGGCATCAAGGACTTTCTTATTCATGCACTCTGCTAAACCATTACTAGCAGGATGGTGTACTACAATGGTTGACTTCTTAATTTAGTATAGATCATACAGCTTGTCAAGCACAGCATTGCAAAACTCACCTACTGTCAACAACAATGGATTTGGAAATAAACGTGCAATAGTTTCTGTTGTTTTTATCTAGTATAGAGACCAACTCAGCATAATGTGTGAAAGGATTCATCATCACACACAGATTATTGTTACCTTGGTCATCGGTGGCAAGATAAACCTGCATCGGGCTGGGGCCCCTGGCACTGCCTTAGTAAAGCATTCAGTTTTCACAGGGCTGCACATGCTCAGATATATCGGTTGCCAGATGAGGCTAATAATACTTTAACCTCGCTTGCTTGATGGACCGGTCCTGTCCTGGTTGAGCGACTTTTGGAATATCTTGTATTAGGTACACAGCTGCATCCACCAACGTCGAAGTACGAGTGACTCAACTGAGAAGTAATCCTTTTTGGTCAGGAATTAATTACACTGGACGAAATTAGATCACTTCTCTGAGCATGTTTAACATCCTCGGTTAGAGAAAGAGAATCTTCGATTGCAACAACGTCAGGTGACAGGGCATCAGCGACCACGTTCTGTTTGCCAAAAAATGTGACAATTTTGAAATGAACTCCTGAATGGTCAAAGACCATCTCGCCAAACGTCCAGTTGGTTGTTTAATCTGCAATAGAGGAATAAGTTGTGCATGATCTGGATGCGGGTTAAGATGTCTCAAAAATGGAAGTGAATAATATAAAATACCGACACGACACAATGGAAAAATAAACACATCAACATCATCTGTTTGTGACTTGATAAAGCCCACTGTGTGGGCGAAACGTTGTCAATAAAGGATCACTTTATACTGCTTATGTGTTTATTTTTTTGCATGTCTCGAAAATGTTTAGGAGTCCATACAATGGCTAATGCTTCCTGTTCAGTAACTGAGTAATTACATTCAGCTTTAACTAAGAGCCAACTGGTACAGGCAAAGGGACTATTTTTGCCATCAGTCTCTTGTGCAAGGACAGCACCTATACCAATAGCACAAGTGTCTATTATTATTATTATAATCAAAAAGAAGCGCTAAGCCACAAGGGCTATACAGCGCGAATGTCTATTAAAGTCAAGTAACGAGGTTTCTCAAAATTAGAGAATGTAAGAACAGTATCTGAAGTGAGCTTTAAATTTAACGTTTTAAATGCTTGTTCTTGACTGCAGGTCCAACTGAACAAAGCATCTTTCTTAAACAAGTCTGTCAGCGGAAAACGACCCGGGATCATATTTGCACTGAGAAGGCGAAAGTCAATGATGGTTAGCCAAGTTCTATCTTTCTTGGTTACAAACATCAACGGCACATTCCATGGAGAAATTACTTGGAATGACAACCTCTTCCTCAGTCATCATGGCGATAAATTCCTAAGCAAATGCACACTGAAAATGTGGAAGTCTGTAGGCAAGTATATATAAATAGGCCTGGTGCCCAGGTCTACCAGAATATGGTGTGATATTAGATTGGCACGTTTGCTTGTAGGCTACGACGAAATGCGAGAACCTGAGGTGCTTCAAGAGTCACATAGAACAAGAAAGTTGAAACCGCCATATTAATGAAACTACCAACTTCTCTTGCCCTCATTATCTTGCCTCATAGTGTGTAAAGGTTAGGAACCAACAGTTCATACCATACTATGGCAGGTGGACCCGTTCGAGTTTGGTAAATGAAAATTATGACTAAAGTGAAACGACAACATCGGACCGTCAATTTGAGACAAATATATAATAAAATAATAATATAATAATCAAATAATAATGATAATAAAATGATATATACGGTATACAGGGAGGTATATGCCTCTGAGTACTTGATTTGTGCAAAAAACCTAATATATACACTTTAACCTCTATTTTAGGTATGAATGCATTCTTGTTATATTAATGATTTATAAAACTAACAAGTAAACAAATAAGACACATGTGCAACGCTTGGGAATCTATATTTAAGAGGAATTTCGCCAGCCGTTTCCACCGTCTTCAGGACTGTTCTCACACAGCTACTGGTTGGCGAAATGCCTCCTAAACAAAGATACCCAAGTGTTGCATATGTATCTTATGCACCTCTAAAGTATTTTTGACTAGTAGTGAACAGTTTACAACGAACCTTAATGACCAATGTGTTATCGATGAGCTTGAAACTCAACCAACCAACGAGTACACACGGAATATAAACCAAGAGTACGACTCTATGCATACGTACTCAAAGTTAACATGAATCCCTATTTTAGGTAAGTTTTCTGAGCTGGTGTTGAACAGTTGGTATGCAGCCTCAATGATCATCGTGCAGTAGATAGGCTTTAAACTTAAACTAACGAGCCGTTGCTCCCTTGTAATTTTATATAACATATTTATATATTAATTAACCATTATAATTCGTTGAACGTAGTAAAAAAACAGCATATAATCTTTCCTTAAACAGAATTATGATACAGTGGTGACTCGTAATGGTGACCCCAAGTGTTGACCCCTTAATGGTGACTCCTAATGGTAACCCCTAATGGTAACCCTTAATGGTGACCACTAATGTTGACCCCTAATGGTGACCACTAATGCTGACCTCTAATGGTGACCACTAATGTTGACCCCTAAGGGTGGCCCTTAATGTTGACCCCTAATGGTGACCCCTAATGTTGACCCCTAATGGCGACCCCAAAATTACAGGAATCAGATAAATTACTGGACAACGCCTGCTCTAATATAATTCACTGTTTTTAAATTGATGACATTTATGAAAACTCAACCTGTCACTCACTTTGGGTTGTGTAAATTTATATTTTCGAATTTTAGTAAGTAAATTATTACCCCTAATAGTGACCCAAGTGGAAACAGGTCACACTGGCTTTATTGGGTTATTTTACATTAACTTTTTTTGTGTGTGTCAATACGGTGTGACAATGACTACGTGACTTATGTGTCCTTCATGTGAATATAAATTATTTTGAGTAAAATAATGTGTATTTAATTTGAATCAAGTTCATATTATCAGAGCCACTATCATCACTAATTATCCTTAGCACTCTGTCTTCGTGATAGTAGGCAAGAGTGCTAAGGAGAATTAGTGGGGGAGGATAAGATAACTCTGTTATCTTATTCTCTCTCTCTCTCTCTTACAGAAGGTTTAGCAAGGTTAGGTTTACGGTTCCTAATTTTCTTTACAAGCTAAGAACTGTTACCTACATCAGCTCATTTGAAAGTCTTTTTATTGTTAAGAGATATACAAATAGTGAATAGAATGAAGTTGGAGCTATCTGTGGGCCATCAATTTCATTTGGTCAACTGACTTAATTTCGTTGATATCGTTATGCTGTACGAACATGTTCCAGACTCTAGTCATCCTAGGAGTAAATGATCTCAGATGAAGAGATGTTCTGAAGAAGGGTACAGAGTCGCCGGGTCGCCATCTGGAGAAGACCCGGGCCGGAAGTACCGGCAAATCACTAATGAATGGATACAGAGTGAAGCTGCTGCTTGCTGCCCGTCTTGTTGTGTAAAAGTTCACTTCTCGCTGTCCTGGGAGTGGAGCCAAGTGTGGTACTTTGATAATATTGGCCTTGTATATAACAGTAAGGCCTCCCACAGCCCTCTGGTGTTGAAGGCTTTGCTGAAATGACATATCTATCCAGGATGGGTCCAGGGAAGACATGAGTCGTCTTGCTCTGTTCTCTATTCTGTCAAGAAGTCGCGGATGAGACGGAAAGCAAGTATTCAAGAAAGTGGAATGTACTTAAAGTGTGAGCGTACTTGTTCCTCGTACAGGATCTTGCAACTTTTTTGCTGTGGAACAGATACGTCTAAGTGCTGTAAGCTTCCTGGGAGGTTTGTTTGCAAGATTTACAACGTGGTTCTTCACAGTTAGTTTGGAGTTAAATTTTACCCCAATATCAACTTCATCCCCAGGTAACAACACTCCCATTCATTCTTATCATTGCTCCAGTATTACCATCATGGTGCCTAGAGACCATCATCGTTTGTTTTCTCAGGTGCAAATGTGACTTGCCATCGCTTTCCCAAGCCTGATATAGCTCTTAGCTGGTGATTGGTGTAACAGAGCAGCTGGCACTTAATCTTCTGGATAAGTAAATGTCAGAGTACAGTTGTCTGTATGCATAGGATTCTCTTACTCCCTCTCTCTCTCTCTCTCTCTCTCTCTCTCTCTCTCTCTCTCTCTCTCTCTCTCTCTCTCTCTCTCTCTCTCTCACACACACACACACACACACACACACACACACACACACACACACACACACACACACACACACTAGTAGCGACCAGTGAAGAGGCGGAGCCAGGAGCTTGGACTCGACCCCTGCAACCTCAACTAGGTGAGTACAACTAGGTGAGTACATTACATGTATTAAAATTGCAATCGAACATTCATATACTGGGCCACTCTATTAATCTTTGCAAATCTTGCAAAGATTACTCTCGTGAGCTTCACTTCACCTTTAAGCGAACAAAGTAAAAATCGACCTCTGGAAAAATCGCTGTTTTTCATGCCAAGATCAGAGTGTCCGTGTGTTTTAAAATAAACCAACATTATCTTCACTCGTGCTTATCCCTAGTGCGACGTATTCTCTCTCTCTCACGATGACTGACTTCTCTTAACCTTGAACCGTGTGTGTTCAGTCATATCCTTGCGCTGGCAACCCAGCCTTTCAAGTCCTCCCAAAAGTCCTGAATTAGATAACCCGTCACAATCAGCTTTTTCTTACTTACATATTCGTGTGGTCTTCAGTCCACTGCATCTCCTGCATTACTTTACCTACTGACCCATACGTATTTAGTGCTTTCAATATATATATATATATATATATATATATATATATATATATATATATATATATATATATATATATATATATATATATATATGCAAAACAATCGCAGACAGGCGATCTTAACAATGCAAGACAAGCCACGGGGGGTGGAAATCTTTAGTTCAAGTACTTTCACACTTCTCAGTGCGTCATCAGGAGCTGTGCAATGTTGCAAAGGCAACAACAGAACAGTAGGGTACGTCTTCAGAATGGTAGTGTGGAGCCAGCTTGCTGGACACCGAGGTATTGGTCCAGTGTGGTGAGAATGGTAAGGCGCTACGTCACTTGTTCCAAGGTTCGTAGGTTCGAGTCTACTTCGGCCAGAGATCAGTGTTTATATATATATATATATATATATATATATATATGTGTGTGTGTGTGTGTGTGTGTGTGTGTGTGTGTGTGTGTGTGTGTGTGTGTGTGTGTGTGTGTGCTTGTGTGTGTGTGTATAATAGTTCTTCGTTGATGGCTTTAGTGTGTGTTTCTCAGTGATATTATTCCACTTCTAAGAGGCCACTGTACCCAAACAAATGTTAGGGTAACTGCAGCAGTTGGAATGTGCGCGGAAGAGCATTCTGTGAGACTCTACATCGAATGACTACCACAAGAGGAGAGACCAAGAAGAACCCTGATACGACACCAAGGAACTGGACAGACAAATATCAACGTTTTAATTAGCAAAAACCTTTGAACAAAGCAACAAGATTTCAGCTCTAGTGTACACAGTTACACATCACCCACTCGCTTGCTATTGCCTCAGGTCTGCGAACAGTTTTTTCTCTCTCGTATACAAGACCACGGGGCTAAGAGCCAATTTCCTACCTGCATCAAGGATAACCACCTTACTCATCTGCTTGGTAAACTTATATAAAAATACGAGGAGCCAGTTCATCAGCATCTCGTCTGCTATCAAGAAAAAAGGGCATCACAACAAATGTTTGGGATCTCAAACAAGGTGTCATTAATACTCGTCTTAATGATCAAGTTGCTCTGCTAGCATTCATAGGTGACAGGAATTCGGAAAAACTCTGCTAAAATTGCTAGCCACAGATGCAATAAACATATTAAACTAATTAAGATGCAAGGATGCGAAGAGACAGCCCAATCCTTTAATGTTGTCATTCCTAATCACATGACAAGTATGTTTCTCAGGTTATGAATAATTCCTAGGGCCTCCTTTCAATTGTCTGTCACGATTAGCGGATATAGGATCGAGCTACCTTTACTTCTGTTGACTTACTCACACTTTCCAGACAGTTTTTTATACTAGTGTGTGCACAGTACAAGCCTCAGGGCAAATCAGCGTCAGCGTACAACTTATGCATGTGAGTAAACCATTGTTATACAACGGTTGCTTCAACGACTTACTTCACTTTATCACCTAATCAGAGGGCTGCTCAGGACTAGGCTAACGATTACTTGCTTAAGAGAAGAGATTCTCACTGACCTCAGGCACATCACTTACCAACACGGAAGAATATCGACATGGGACAAACATTAGACGACCCCCTTTGCTTCTGAGAAAAATATAAATGATGACGGTCTTTTCACAGCATGATGCTACTACCGCATTTATGCTAAGAACGAATGGAAAAGGCTGAGTACTCAGTGATGAATAGGTAATGACGTGAGACAGAGGTACGATGGCAGAGACAAACACAGTTATATGAAGGGTTTATTAACCGACATTCGCGCCTCGACCCAGACAGGTCAGACTTGTCATTTCAGCGAAATCTCCCACCTCCGAGAGATGTTACTGGCCTTACGGTTAAGGTCACAGCTAATGTTCTCAAAAATATCCCTCTTCGATAGAGGTCGTTGACAGCCAAAACACAGCTACTGCACTATACGACTGGCAGCCATCAGCAGTTTTAAACTGCACCCTTCAACGGGGGCGTTTATCCCCGAAACTCTCTATAGGTATACGCCAGGTAACATCACTAAATTGGCAATTCATTCCCGGAAGGGCTCGCGTGTCATTTAGATTATGCTGCACAGTTCTGATCACCGTATTGCAGAACGGATATAAATGCGCCTGAAAACGTACAAAGGAGCATGACAAAGATGATCTCATGTTTCAGGAATCTTTCCTACGAGGATAGACTGAGGGCCCTGAATCTACACTCTCTAGACAGGCGTAGAATTGGGGAGGGGGGTATGATTGAGGTGTAAAATGGAGAACGGGAATAAATAAATGGAATGTAAATAATATGCTAAAAATATCTAACAAGACAGGACTCACAGCAATGGTTTCAAGTTGGAAAAATTTATATTCAGAAAAGATATATGAAAGCACTGGTTTGGTAATAGAGTTGTGGATATGTGGAACAAACTCCCATGTAGCATCATCGAAACTATAACCTTATGTAGTTTTAAATTTTTGTTATAATCAAAAAGAAGCGCTAAGCCACAAGGGCTATACAGCACTGCAGGGTAGGGAAGGAAGCGAGGGTATTGGGCGGCAGAAGGGGGAAGGGGCGATCAGTAGGTTACAGAAAACAGTGGGGCAGGGGATAGTGCAGGGTACAGGGTAGCAAGAGATTGAGGTAGAAAGGGCTGAAGGTATCATCAGAGTTTGTAAAGTAAGTCAGTTGTTGTCAAAAAGTCAATGAGAGAGTCCGGAAGAAAGGTGGGTCCATCAGCGAGAAGGGAAGGTAAAGAGAGAGCAGCGAGTGAAGACGACATTGGAGGTAAATTCTGCGTGCTCGTTGATAAAGTGGGCAGTCTAACAGAATGTGGCTGACCGATAATGGAGCCTGACAATTCTCACAGAGAGGAGCAGGGCGCCTCTCCATGAGATATCCATGAGTAAGACGAGTATGGCCAATGCGAAGACGGGAGAGAGTAGTCTCCCAACCTCGGCACTGGTGACAAGAAGACGGTCAGTAACCTATACTCGGTTTAATAGATTGAAGTTTGTTACCGAGTAGAGTAGACCAACGTTGTTGCCAACGGGTGTGAAGGTGGGTAGCTATTGCAGCAAAATAGTCCGTAAATGGAACACCTCTATATGAAACTGGTAGGTCATGTACTGCTGACCGCACAGCAGTGTCTGCCTGTTCATTGCCCTGTATGTCAACATAACCAGGGACCCAACAAAAAACAATATCTTTATGCTTGGTAAAGATGCGGCATAGCCAAAGTTAGATATGGAGGACTAAGGGGTGAGGTGTATCAAATTTCTGTATAGCCTGTAAAGCACTAAGGGAGTCTGAGACAACCACAAATGATGACACAGGCATAGATGCAATACGGATAAGTGCTGCAAGAATGGCATACAATTCAGCAGTAAAGATACTAGCCGAAGATAGTAAATGCCCTCGTACGACGCTGTCCGGAAACGCTGCTGCGAATCCTACACCATCAGAAGACTTAGAGCCATCTGTGTACACTGCAATGGCATGAGAATGAGAGTGGAAGTGGTCAAGAAAAAGAGAACGGGAAGCTACCGTAGACAGTTGGATTTTTGAGCAAGGGAGTGAGAAAGAACAGACTCGAACAGCCGGAACTTCCCAGGGGGTAGGGAAAAGTGAGATGCTACATAAACATAGAAAGGTGGAAATTGAAGAGAAGACAAGAGCGAATGTAGGCGAAGAGAGAAGGGATGGAGCAAACAGGGGCGGTGAACAAATAATGTCTACTAATATTGGTGACCATTCTATAAATGGAAGGATTGCAAAGATCATGAGAGCGTACATAGTAGCGAAGGCAATGGGCATCATGGTGATCGGATAAGAATGGAACGTTCACTTCTGCATAGAGGCTCTCAACAGGGGAAGAGCGAAAAGCACCAAGGCATAAACGTAATCCTTGGTGATGAATAGAGTTGAGGCTAGATAGAGTAGCGGGAGAGGCAGCTGAATAGATCTGGTCACCATAATCAAGTTTCGATAAAATGAGGGTGGAATGTAGGCAAAGGAGAGTTTGACGATCAGCTCCCCATGAAAGATGAGCAAGGGATTTAAGAAGGTTCAGCTGGCTGTGGCAAGTTGTCTTCAGAGAGGTAATGTGAAGTTTCCAGGATAACCTACGGTCAAAGAGGAGGCCTAGAAACCTGACTGTATCATGTTCAGGGATACGGGTGCCAGAGAGGTATAAAGGATGATCGGAGATGACAGAGCATCTAGTGAAAGTAATTTGGTGAGTTTTGGTACTGGAAAATTTAAACCCATGTGTGGTGGCCCAACTGGAAACACGGTCGACCGCATGCTGGAGAGAAACTGTAATGAGGTGACAGTCAGCGCCTGCACAGGCAATAGCGAAGTCATCAACATAGAGTGATGACCAAATATTGGATGGAAGACTAGAGGCCAAATCATTTATAGCAAGGAGAAAAAGTGTTGTGCTCAGAACACATCCCTGGGGGACACCTTCAGCTTGGATAAAGTCCGAGGAGAGCACATTATTAACCCGAACACAGAAATGTCTGTCAATCAAAAAATTCTTAAGGAAGGATTGCCTCGAAGGCCTAAGGAGTGGGCTTGGGCCAAAATATTATACCTCCAAGTTGTGTCATATGCCTTCTCAAAGTCAAAAAATATGGCAAGAACTGAGTGGTTATTCGCAAAGGCAATACAAACATACATATCCAAGCGTAGTAAGGGGTCTATGGTAGAACGGCCCTTACAAAAGTCATATTGACAAGTGGAGAGACTGTTGTGTGTCTCTAAATACCACACTAAACATCTATTTACCAGGCGTTTCATCACTTTGCAAACGGTACTGGTAAGAGCAATGGGATGATTGTGGGAGGCTTCATGTCCCATAGTACCCGGTTTGCGGAAAGGGAGAACAATGGCAGATTTCCACGGCTGTGGAAGAACTCCTTGTGACCAAATAAGATTGAAAAGGCTGACTGATGTAAATATTGTAGCATAGGAATATGAATGGCGTCAGGCCCAGCTGCCGATGATCGGTAAGCTGAGAGTGTTGCCTCCAGTTCCTGAAGTGTGAAAGGCACAATATACTGTTCTTCTCTGAGAGAAGAAAAGCCCAAGGGTGCTGGCTCTCTGGCAGACTTTGAGGAAAGAAACGAGGGGCATAGATGGAGTCCCTGAGAAATACGGACTAGATGATTGCCAATTTTATTGGCAACATCTAATGGGTTTGCTATATCAACACCGGCAACCCGCAGAACAGGAGCCGGGTCAGGAGAATATTTACCACTCAGTTTTCGTACTTTTTTCCAGACTGCACTCATAGAGGAAGCAGAGGTGATGGTGGAGACATAGTCTTGCCAGCAAGTGCGTTTAGTGTCATGGATGACATGGCGAGCAATCGCATGCTTCTGCTTAAAATCAAGAAGTCTCTCCGTGGTTCTATTGTACCGGTACCTGCCCCACGCAGCGCGTTTCAAACGTACTGCACGAGCACAAGCAGGAGACCACCAAGGCACGCATTTCTGAGAATGCCTGCATGAAGTTTGGGGTATAGAATGAGAAGCTGTGGTTAAAACGGAGGACAAGAAGAGGTGTAAAAGCTCATCAATGAAGGACGAAGAAGGAACCTCACTAAAAACAGTTAGTTGTGAGTAAAGGTTCCAATTTGCCTGATCAAATTGTCAGTGTGGTTTACGAAGAGGTGGTGAATATGAAGGGGAAGTAAGAATAATTGGGAAATGATCACTGTCATGTAAATCCGGGAGAATAGACCAGGTGAAGTCTAATGCGGTGGAGGAAGAGCAGACTGAGAGATCGATGCAAGAGAGAGTATGAGTCCGCAGATCAAAATGGGTGTGACTACCTGTATTTAAAACATGGAGGGGGTGGGTAGCAAGAAAAGCCTCTAACTGAATGCCACAGGAATCACAGTGAGACCCCCCAAAGGAAATGATGGGCATTAAAATCGCCAACAGAAGTGGTGGCGGTAAAGACGAAACAAGAAAGGCAATATCCGGGATAGATAATGCCCGAGAAGGAGAGAGATACAAAGAACAGAGTGTATACCACCTATGCAAGTGGATATGGGCTGCTGTGTAATGCAGCAAAGTATGAACAAATAGCTAATGGTATGGAATATCAGTGCATAGAAGAAGGGCACTTTCATTAAAGGTCCCATCAGGAAAGGATCTGAAGAATACAATAAATTATAGCCTGAGATGGGATAGATAATGGCAGAGTGTAATTTTGATTCCTGTAAACAAACACCAACAGGGGAAAACTGGGAGAGCAACATCTGAAGCTCACCCCGATTACCCCTGAGGCTGCGAATATTCCACTGTAAATAGGCCATGATTGGCAACGATAAAGATACCTGAAATCCACAGGTAAGGGCACCTATGGACTAGAGGGGTTAGAAAAGTCCACATGCGGTGGCAAAGGAAAACGTTCAAGTAGCGAAGGAACAGTGCGTTGTGAAGAAAGGAGTTGGGCAGATGGAGAAGAGGAAAGAGAAGGAACAGAGGATGGATCAGTGTCCATTGATGGTTTGGTCTCTGCAATATATTCAGAGATTGCTTCAAGTGGAGATGGAAGGAGGAGGAGTTTGAGTAAAGATCGGAGCTGTAATGGACTGTACCAAGGTAGGGGGGGGGCAAAAGGGTGGAGAGAACTGGAGAAGTGTGGGAGAGGACAGAAGAGGCAGAAACCTGGGAGGTGGCAGAAGAGGAAGAAACTTGGGAGGGGACAGGGGAGGAAGGCACAGTACGAGGAGAAGGATGAACCTCCACACTTGTAATGGAGCTAGTGAAAGGAGAAGACCCAGGTACAGAGACCAGGAAGGTAAAATGTGGAGGTGGATGAAGGGAAGGAGGGGTTAAAGGGGATTTGTTGGACCTCTGAGAAGTAGAGGGATGATTTGGAGGAGGTGTCATACGAGGTCTTGTCGATACCGGGGTTTGTGAGGGAGAACATGAAGAAGTGAGGACAGACTGAGGTGGTGAAGTAGGGATGTCTGAGCCCAGGACACCAAAAGAATTAGATACAGGAGTGACTATGGGACTGGCAACTGCAGAGGAGGCTGCAGAAGATGGGACCCTAGAAGTGGGGGGACGTTTTGAAACACAAAACACGGGGTAGTCTCCCTTGGAGGCAGAGATGAGAAACTGCCATAGCATAAGGAAGACCTTCTGCCCCTTTGAGGCAACGAATTTCCTGCTCATTTAAGTAGACCTGGCAACGGCGAGAGTACGAAGGGTGAGCCTCATGACAATTAAGGCAAGAGGGAGGTCGACTGCAAGATGTATTAGAATGGTCATCGGCACCACAGACTGGGCATTTGGCTATAGATCTGCAATATTTTGGTGGGTGGCCAAATCGCCAGCAATTTCTAAACTGTTGCGGTGTAGGGATCACCTTCCGAACTTGTAACCGATGTTCTGCTACATAAACAGAGGATGGGAGTTCACGGCTGTCAAAAGTTAAACGAGCCACATTGCAAGAGTATCGTCTTCGCCCGCGGGCAGGAAGAATGTAAGTGTCTACCTTGAGAATTGGGAGATCATGGAGTTCCAGCTGTTCGAGAATGTCATTGCCACATGTCTGGAAATTCTGTTGGACTATGGTATGGGGCAGAATAACAGTACCACTACAAGAATTGAGGGAATGATGTTTTTCGATAGTGATAGGAATAGTATCGATATGTGAAAGAAGAGAAAGCTCATGAGCATGGGTAGAATTCTGGACTGTGATGATGTGCATACCACTCTTAAGAGCATGAAAGTAAATATCTCTACCAACATGGCATAGGAGTGCTTTGCCAGTACTATTGTTGGAAAGATAGGCAGTAGAAGAAGAGGGAGTGCATGATGTGTCGGTCTTTTCCGAGTAGAATGGGAAGGTAACGAAGTAGCATCATCAGGAGATTGTCGTTGGCATTTAGAAGTGGGACCAGAATCGGTCCGACGTGGGACGGGCCGGCGATTCAAAAATCGTCACACCATAGAGGGAGAGGCTGGAAGCATAGTCAAAGGAGAGCGGAGATCAGACAAATCGAAGGAGTCAGTCGAAACCCCGGCACCTGAAGCGGGTGACGAAACAGCACCAGCAAGAGGTACAGGGGCCTTAGGAATGTCCGAAGAGTGGCCAAAAGATGAGGCGAGGTCAGAACGGGGGGGTAGTGGGGTCATGGATTGGGTGCTCCATGGTTAGGTTACTTCTTTCTTTTTGTATTTAAGAAAAAAAAAGAAAGAAGAAAAGAAAATAATAAAAAAAGAATAAAAAAAGGGGGGGGACCGGGAAGGGATAGTTCCTAGGAGGAATGAAAGGGCCAGAAATCTCCCTCCATGCCCAAGAGGACCTCAGCACCGCAAGTAGCGCAGATGCAGCATGGAACCCGTGCCATACCCTACCCTTCATGCCAGTAAACCAGCAATCCGGGATAGCAACCTCACATCTGCCGAGCTACCTCGGTGGACAAAAGAGAGGGCGGCTGGATATCTGCCACAAAGCATACCTCCTTCAGCCACCACCCCCGGAATCCAAAAGGTGGCTTCCAGAGATACACCCGTCGCCCGAAAGACACCCAAAGCCACCCTCCGGGATACCTGAGAGGAATCGGGACATCCCTAGACGATCCAGATTCCACAGCAAACTACACCACCGCCAGGAACCTCAACGGAATGGGATGGACCCTGGTACCCTTTCCCCTACCTAGCAACTAGCACGCCCGTGGGAAAAATCCCAAAGGCCAAAAAAGGAAGGGCAAAAGGGAAGGGTGGGAAGGAGGAGGAGGAAAGGAAAAAGGGGAGGATGGGGAGGATGGGATAGGGAAGGGGAGATTGGGGGGTAATTAGGTTCGGTCTGAGGAAGGAGATCGACAGGTCTAATTCCTCAGACCAAGAGCCTCTTCACCACGCCAAGGAGCCCCCCTTGAAGAGGTGTGGTTTTAAAAAATAGGTTAGATAAATACATGAGTGGATGTGAATTGGTGTGAGTTGGACGTGCCTCGCATGGGCCAGTAGGCCTGCTGCAGTGGTCCTTCTTTCTTATGTTCTTATGTCTGGAACAGGCTATTGAAATACGTGAATGAGCCTTTATTGCTGATCTGGCTCTCTTACCCAGTTAGTGGACAGCCAAAACACAGCTACTTGACTGTGGTTCGTACATTGGACTACGTGCAGCCAGCAGTAACAGCCTGGTTGACCAGGCCCTGATCCACCGGGAGACCTGGTCGTGGACCGGGCCGCGGGGGCGTTGATCCCCGGAATACCCTTTAGCTAGGTAGGTACTGCACTATACAACGGGCAGCCATCAGCAGTTTTACTCTGCACCCTTGACGTGATCACTAAATTGATCATTCATTCCCGGGAGGGCTCCCGTCTGGAACAGGTTACTGAAACACATGCACGAGCCTCTATTGCAGATATAGTTCTTATCAGGTTAGTCATGCTGCTTGCAATCCTAGTATGACTAACCGGGTTAGTCGTGCTAGCCATGTTAGCCACATTGGCTTGTGTTTTTTCCTCTGGCTGTACTGTATATATACTATGAAGAAGTGCTCTTTGATAGTGGTCTCTAGCATTTTCAACCCTTAACGCTAACCTTGTTTCTCATTCTCCTTTTATGTACCATGAGAGAGTTCCACTTAATTCATCTGCACTGGCTAGGAACATACACAGATAGGTCTAGTTGATATTAAGACACATGTACAACAGTCACCCTATTGTTGCAAACGTCTTATTAATTTGTCGGTATTGTATATACTATTATCATATTCACCTATAGGCCTATCAGCCTGGAGTCTACCTGGAGTCGTTTCCAGAGGTCACCCTCCCCCCCGCGGCCCGGTCCCAGACCAGGCCTCTTGGTAGCTGGCCTAATCTATCAAGCTGTTAATGTCCGCTGCCTGTAGTCCAACATATGCCCCCACAACCTGGCTGATCATGAACTGGATGAATCTGTCAAGTTCCCTCTTGAAAACAGCTAGAGGTTTGTTGGTAATGCATGAAGGGTGTTGAAGAGTAGTGGTCCCCTGACATTTATTGAGTTATTTCCCAATTTATTTTAATCTGTTTATAGGAGTAAATTTCTTGACTGGTGATGTACTTAATGATTATCGTGCAGTCGACAGTTGATACACCAAACATTCCATCCAGTTACCATCACTTGAAGGCAACAGGGAACTGGAGGCTATCTACCCATAGTGAAGAGCTTTGTTCCACAAGGCACAATACTCGCCCCCATCTTATTCCTCATCCTCATATCAGACATAGACAGAGATATACACCACAGCACCGTATCATCCTTTGCGGATGATACTAGGATCTGCATGAGGCTGTCATCTGCTGAGGACGCAGTTAACCTCCAAGGAGATATAAACAAAATTTTCCAGTGGGCAACGGAAAACAATATAATGTTCAATGAGGACATATTCCAACTACTCCGTTATGGAAAACTGGAGGAGATAATAACTAGAACAGAGTATACTACAAACTCTGGCCATACAATAGAACGGAAAAATAATGTAAGGGACCTGGGAGTAGTAATGTCTGAGGATCTCACTTTCAAGGATCACAACAATGCCACGATCACAAGTGCAAAGAAAATGATAGGATGGATAACGAGAACGTTCAAAACGAGAGATGCCAAGCCATTGATGATCCTTTTCAAATCACTTCTCTCTAGGCTGGAATACTGCTGTACATTAACATCTCCATTCAAGGCAGGTGAAATTGCAGTTCTAGAGAGTGTACAGAGATTCTTTACTGCACGCATAAGTTCTGTCAAGCACCTTAACTACTGGGAACTATGTAGTTATCTAGCACTTCAAGCCTATATCCTATAATCTTCAACAAGTTGACTACCCAACCAGTCAACTACTCAGCGAGTCGACTACCCAACCAGTCAACTACTCAACGAGTCGACTATACAACGAGTCAACTGCACAACGAGTGAACTACACAGAGTGTCAATTACACAAGTCATCTACAAGAGTCAACTACACGATGAGTCAACTACACGATGGGTCAACTACACGATGAGTCAACTACACGATGAGTCAACTTCACGATGAGTCAACTACACGATGAGTCAACTACACGATGAGTCAACTACACAACGTGTCAACTACATTGTGAGTCAACTACGTAGTCTTGTCAAATACTGTGGTAGCCCGCCGCTGACACCACAAATATTATAGCTCATGCGTCTACGTTTCATAAAAATTACTCATTGACAAAGTGAAAGTTTTAGTTGACGGCTTCACCTGTTGCTCTTTAACTGTGGTCATTATTATTATACTGAGAGAGAGAGAGAGAGAGAGAGAGAGAGAGAGAGAGAGAGAGAGAGAGAGAGAGAGAGAGAGAGAGAGAGAGAGAGAGAGAGAGAGAGAGAGAGAGAAACAGAGACATACAAACATACACAGGAACTGTGGATAGATCCCCTGCAACCAAATACAGATGAATACGGCAATCACTTCGGCCTTCACACAGACTTGGTACACGCAGCAGAGTCAACCCAGTGATAGTGTCGGGTTCACTGAGGTACATGAGTGTGCCCTCTCACCCTTCCCCTGCCCCACCCCTTTTCCTCATTCCCACTCCTCAATGACCTCTCCCTCGCCCCCAGTACCCCCATCCACCAGTTACCAGACCCTCCTGACAAAACCTAGCCCGCCAACAAGGGGTACTGCGTCGGTTCTTACCGCTTATAAAACACGTGTCGAGTATTTCATCAGACGGTAGAGCCACTTGTTCAAGCTTCGCTCACATTTTTTTTTATTGGTAACATTGAGTTCACTCAGATTATTCGTGTGATAGCTTCAGAGAGCAGCACAATGGCAACAATAGTTATATATATACCTCCTATTCTGTTTTTGATAACATCAGTACACAGGGATACATGGTATTCTACCTCGTCAGGAATAACATTGTGTATATTAGGAACAATATCGGTCACAAAATGGACCCCTTTGTAGCAGCAGCGCTGTGGCAGCGGTGGCTGCCTCTGCCACAGAGGCAGCGGCAGAGGCAGTGGCAGAACAGAAGCAGAGACAGCGGCAGAGACAACACCAGCACGAGCAACAGTTACCAAGCATGTCATTGATGTACATCATGAACACTACTGATGTGACGAATGGTTTTGAAAACCGACAAGTTGAAGATTGAGACACAGAAAGGTGTAAGGAGAAGAGGAGTTTGAGGTAATCAGTCCCTCAGCCTGGATTCGATGTGTTCAGTCCATCAATCTTGTAGAAAGTACAGCATAGGACGGTAGACGTGGCTTATATACTGTAGTCAGGTGAGGCGAAGCAGAAGGCGGAATCATAGTGGTACCATCCACTAGTCGAAGTAGATCTTTGTCCAAAGGTTGGACAAGTGTTGAAGAATTCTTTGTATCTAGATCCCATGATGATACAGTGACTGACAGTTGTGACTGCATCATCATGGGATCTAGATACAAAGAATTATTCAACCCTTGCCCAACCTTTGGACGAAGATCTACTTCGACTAGTGGATGGTACCACTATGACCCTGCCTCCTCCTGCTTTGCCTCACCTGACTACAGTATATAAGCCACGTCTACCGTCCTATGCTGTACATTCTACAAGACTGATGGACTGAACACCTCGACTCCAGGCTGAGGGACTGATTACCTCAAACTCCTCTCCTTACACCTTTCTGCTTTGTATTGGACTGATGAAGCCACTGTGTGGCGAAACGTTTCCTAAATAAACATTCCCATATGTTGCATAAGTGTCTCAATCTTCAACACTACTGATCTCTGAATCGATCCCACTGGAACACAACTTACCAGGAATTGTTGGATCTGAGAGGGACGTGACCTCTCAGTGACTACATTCTCTCTACTACCACCTGCACGTCTCCTTCCAACAGTATATAAGTTTCCACACTGTCGCTTGTTCATTCAGATTGTTTCAGACTATGGAACAGAGCACTTCTCCAGGCTGAGGGACTCACAACCTCAAATCTCCGACCACTAGGGTGATGGACTGATTACATCGTATTTACGTCTCTACTGCTCCTGCCTACTTTTGTACTCGATTGAAGAAGCCTACCGTGTAAGCGAAACGTTTCGGAATAAAGTTACCTAACTGTTGCCCATGTGTCTTACCTACCAACCTGTCGGTATTGTATACCATTTTAAGATTCACAACTTACCATGATCACCCGATCTCCTTCTCATCAATCTGTCTTCTGTACCTTAATTAAACAGTCTGTGACCCAACTATCTCTTCCTGCTCTTCCAGTTTGTGGTTTAGTTTCTTACAAGGTAGGGTCAAGTGCCTTCTTTTGGTCAAAAAATATATGCAAAAAAACATTTATTATGTCATTCCAGAAAAACGCTGTTCCTCTTAGGTTAGGTTAGGTAAGATTTATCAGGAAACAGGTCTTAGGTGATAACCCACCACTGGAGCTCTTCGTCATCTGACCCAAGCACCGGTCCACCTCGTTAAAAATTATTATTATAACATTAGGTGTATAAATGGAAAACAGGAATAAATAAAGAGGATGTACATAGTGTGCTGAAAATTTCTAGCCAAGACAGGACTCGCAGCAATGGTTTCAAGTTGGAAAAATTCAGATTCAGGAAGGACATAGGAAAGCACTGGTTTGGTAACAGAGTTGTGGATGAGTGGAACAAACTCCCGAGTACCGTCATAGAAGCGAAAACGTTGTGTAGTTTTAAAAATAGGTTAGATAAATACATGACTAGGTGTGAGTTGGACCTGACTAGCTTGTGCTACTAGGTCTGATGCCGTGCTCCTTCCTTAAGTGGAAGTGACCTGACTAGGTGAGTTATTGGTCTAAGCCGTGGGGGTGACATGGACTTGATTCGCATGGGTCAGTAGGCCTGCTGCAGTGTTCCTCCTTTATGTTCTTATATTTAAAGGGTGGTATATCCTAGGACCAGGATAGTAACCATTAAGTTTGTTTTCGTGCTGGCAAACTTGGAAAGGTTGGAATCCGTGTCACACCTGGAAAATGACTCATCTGATCGGCTTCAAATTGTAATCACTGTTGTAGTTTCCTAATACGATGCTCTATACATTAATACAAATTTAAATTGTTATTAAAATGGTTAAAAAATACTCGATATCACTGGAATCAAATCAGTTACTGGTGAATGCAATGTCTGATCGGCTTCAAACGTATACCATTTGTGGACTTTATTAAAACACAGATCGTCACTTTGAGTGATAAGTTTGTGGTACTAATTTGCACTTTTTTGTGAGTTTTATCAAACTTAATTTAAAAAATAAAATTCAATTATTTTTTCTAAGAAAATTGTAATTTTTTAAAATAATTAGAATTAAGAAAAAAAAAATGCGTTTTTTTTTGGCGTTTTAAAGTTTTACGATGAGAGACTTTCCTAATTTTTTTGTAACAGTCTCAACAAAATTTTCGTTTGCTTTCTCACAAAATTTTGTTTATTACTCAAGAATGCCGACTCTATGGCTGAAGAAATACTAACATGTGATAACATGTGATAACTAGTGATAACATGTGATAACTAGTGATAACATGTGATAACTAGTGATAACATGTGATAACTAGTTTAGAAAACCAACAAGTTTAAGATTGAGACACTTAAGTAACGTATGGGAATCTTTATTGAGGAAACGTTTCGTCATGCAGTAGCTTCATCAGTCCAATAGAGAGCAGAAAGTTGTAAGGAGAGGAAGAGTTTGAGGTAAGCAGTCCCTCAGCCTGGAATCGATATGTTCAGTTCATCACTCTTGTACAAAGTACAGCATATGGCCGGAGAAGTGGCTTATATACTGTAGTCAGGTGAGAAGAAGCAGGAGAAGGCGGGATCACAGTGGAACCATCCACCTTTCTGCTTCGTATTGGACTGATGAAGTCACTGTGTGGCGAAACGTTTCCTCAATAAAGATTCCCATATGTTGCATAAGTGTCTCAACCTTCAACTTTCTGTGACTCCTCTGAGTTTTCAACTTTGTTGCTGTGTCACGTCTCTGAAACATTCTGTCCCCATCCAAACTGTCAGTTAACCTTCTCAGTATTTTACGTTGTTATCATGTCATCCCCTATTCCTCCTGTCTTTCAGTGTTGTTAGGTTGAGTGTGTGGTGTGTGTGTGTGTGTGTGTGTGTGTGTGTGTGTGTGTTCACCTAATTGTGGTTGCAGGGGTCGTGACTCAGCTCCTGGCCCCGCCTCTTCACTGATCGCTACTAGGTCCTCTCTCTCTCTCTCTCTCTCTCTCTCTCTCTCTCTCTCTCTCTCTCTCTCTCTCTCTCTCTCTCTCTCTCTCTCTCTCTCTCTCTGCTTCCTGAGCTTTGTCATACTTCGTCTTAAAACTATGTATGGTTCTTGCCTCCACTACATCACTTGCTAGGCTATTCCACTTCCTGGCGACTCTGTGACTGAAGAAGTACTTCCTAACATCTCTGTGACTCGTCCGAGTCTTCAGCTTTCAATTGGGACCCCTGGTTTCTGTGTTCCCTCTCTGGAACATCCTGTCTCTGTCCACGTTGTCTATTCCACGCATTATTTTGTATGCTGTTATCATGTCTTCCCTGGCCCTCCTGTCCTCCAGTGTCGTCAGTCCGATTTCCCTCAACCTTTCTTCGCAGGACATTCCCCTGAGCTCCGGAACTAGCCTTGTTGCAAACCTTTGTACTTTCTCTTATTTTTTGACGTGCTTGACCAGGTGTGGCCGTGGGTTCCAAACTGGTGCTGCATACTCCAGTATGGGCCTGACGTACAGTGTTCATTGTCTTGAACGATTGTGTGTGTGTGTGTGTGTGTGTGTGTGTGTGTGTGTGTGTGTGTGTGTGTGTGTGTGTGTGTGTGTGTGTACTCACCTAGTTGTACTCACCTAGTTGATGTTGCGGGGGTCGAGTCCGAGCTCCTGGCCCCGCCTCTTCACTGATCGCTACTAGGTCACTCTCCCTGAGCCGTGAGCTTTATCATACCTCTGCTTAAAGCTATGTATGGATCCTGCCTCCACTACATCGCTTCCCAAACTGTTCCACTTACTGACTACTCTGTGGCTGAAGAAATACTTCCTAACATCCCTGTGATTCATCTGTGTCTTCAGCTTCCAACTGTGTCCCCTTGTTACTGTGTCCAATCTCTGGAACATCCTGTCTTTGTCCACCTTGTCAATTCCTCTCAGTATTTTGTATGTCGTTATCATGTCCCCCCTATCTCTCCTGTCCTCCAGTGTCGTCAGGTTGATTTCCCTTAACCTCTCCTCGTAGGACATACCTCTTAGCTCTGGGACTAGTCTTGTTGCAAACCTTTGCACTTTCTCTAGTTTCTTCACGTGCTTGGCTAGGTGTGGGTTCCAAACTGGTGCCGCATACTCCAATATGGGCCTAACGTACACGGTGTACAGGGTCCTGAATGATTCCTTATTAAGATGTCGGAATGCTGTTCCGAGGTTTGCTAGGCGCCCATATGCTGCAGCAGTTATTTGGTTGATGTGCGCTTCAGGAGATGTGCCTGGTGTTATAATCACCCCAAGATCTTTTTCCTTGAGTGAGGTTTGTAGTCTCTGACCCCCTAGACTGTACTCCGTCTGCGGCCTTCTTTGCCCTTCCCCAATCTTCATGACTTTGCACTTGATGGGATTGAACTCCAGGAGCCAATTGCTGGACCAGGTCTGCAGCCTGTCCAGATCCCTTTGTAGTTCTGCCTGGTCTTCGATCGAGTGAATTCTTCTCATCAACTTCACGTCATCTGCAAACAGGGACACCTCAGAGTCTATTCCTTCCGTCATGTCGTTCACAAATACCAGAAACAGCACTGGTCCTAGGACTGACCCCTGCGGGACCCCGCTGGTCACAGGTGCCCACTCTGACACCTCGCCACGTACCATGACTCGCTGCTGTCTTCCTGACAAGTATTCCCTGCTCCATTGTAATGCCTTCCCTGTTATCCCTGCTTGGTCCTCCAGTTTTTGCAGCAATCTCTTGTGTGGAACTGTGTCAAACGCCTTCTTGCAGTCCAAGAAATGTGTGTGTGTGTGTGTGTGCGTGTGTGTGTGTGTGTGTGTGTGTGTGTGTGTGTGTGTGTGTGTGTGTGTGTGTGTGTGTGTGTGTTTTGTGTTGTGTTTGCAGACGTAGAGATTCAACTCCTGGTCATGTAAGTATGTTAGTGTGCTTGCGCATGTCTCTATGTGTTTGTTTTTTGGTCAGAGAGAGAGAGAGAGAGAGAGAGAGAGAGAGAGAGAGAGAGAGAGAAAGAAAGAGAGAGAGAGAGAGAGAGAGAGCGGTGGTGGTGTGACGGACCTGCGCAGTATGGTTCACACTGCACGTGTGTGTACTCACCTATTTGTGGTTGTAGGGGTCGATTCATAGCTCCTGGCCTCCAGTGCGTGTGTGTGTATGTGTGTGTGTGTATGTGTATGTGTATGTGTGTATGTGTGTGTGTATGTGTATGTGTATGTGTGTATGTACTCACCTAGTTGTACTCACCTAGTTGAGGTTGCGGGGGTCGAGTCCGAGCTCCTGGCCCCGCCTCTTCACTGATCGCTACTAGGTCACTCTCCCTGAGCCGTGAGCTTTATCATACCTCTGCTTAAAGCTATCTATGGATCCTGCCTCCACTACATCGCTTCCCAAACTATTCCACTTACTGACTACTCTGTGGCTGAAGAAATACTTCCTAACATCCCTGTGATTCATCCGTGTCTTCAGCTTCCAACTGTGTCCCCTTGTTACTGTGTCCAATCTCTGGAACATCCTGTCTTTGTCCACCTTGTCAATCCCTCTCAGTATTTTGTATGTCGTTATCATGTCCCCCCTATCTCTCCTGTCCTCCAGTGTCGTCAGGTTGATTTCCCTTAACCTCTCCTCGTAGGACATACCTCTTAGCTCTGGGACTAGTCTTGTTGCAAACCTTTGCACTTTCTCTAGTTTCTTCACGTGCTTGGCTAGGTGTGGGTTCCAAACTGGTGCCGCATACTCCAATATGGGCCTAACGTACACGGTGTACAGGGTCCTGAATGATTCCTTATTAAGATGTCGGAATGCTGTTCTGAGGTTTGCTAGGCGCCCATATGCTGCAGCAGTTATTTGGTTGATGTGCGCTTCAGGAGATGTGCCTGGTGTTATACTCACCCCAAGATCTTTTTCCTTGAGTGAGGTTTGTAGTCTCTGACCCCCTAGACTGTACTCTTCATGACTTTGCATTTGGCAGGGTTAAACTCAAGGAGCCAGTTGCTGGACCAGGCTTGTAGCCTGTCCAGGTCTCTTTGTAGTCCTGCCTGATCCTCATCCGATTTGATTCTTTTCATTAACTTCACATCGTCCGCAAACAAGGACACTTCTGAGTCTATCCCTTCCGTTATGTCATTCACATATACCAAGAACAGCACAGGTCCAAGGACTGACCCCTGTGGAACCCCGCTTGTCACAGGCGCCCACACTGACACCTCGTCACGTACCATGACTCGTTGTTGCCTCCCTGTCAGGTATTCTCTGATCCATTGCAGTGCCTTTCCTGTTATGTGTGCCTGATCCTCTAGCTTTTGCAGCAACCTCTTGTGAGGAACTGTGTCGAAGGCCTTCTTGCAGTCCAAAAAAATGCAGTCGTTCCACCCCTCTCTCTCTTGTCTTACTTCTGTCACCTTGTCATAAAACTCCAGTAGGTTTGTGACACAGGATTTTCCCTCCCTGAAACCATGCTGGTTGTCAATTATACACTTGTTTCTTTCCAGGTGCTCCACCACTCTTCTCCTGATAATCTTCTCCATGATTTTGCATACTATACATGTCAGTGACACTGGTCTGTAGTTTAATGCTTCATGTATGTCTCCTTTTTTTAAAGACTGGGACTACATTTGCTGTCTTCCATGCCTCAGGCAATCTCCCTGTTTCGATAGATGTATTGAATATTGTTGTTAAGGGTACACATAGCGCCTCTGCTCCCTCTCTCAATACCCATGGGGAGATGTTATCTGGCCCCATTGCCTTTGAGGTATCTAGCTCACTCAGAAGCCTCTTCACTTCTTCCTCGGTTGTGTGCACTGTGTCCAGCACATGGTGGTGTGCCCCACCTATCCGTCTTTCTGGAGCCCCTTCTGTCTCCTCTGTGAACACTTCTTTGAATCTCTTGTTGAGTGTGTGATGTGTGTGATGTGTGTGATGTGTGTGATGTGATGTGTGTGTGTGTGTGTGTGTGTGTGTGTGTGTGTGTGTGTGTGTGTGTGTGTGTGTGTGTGTGTGTGTGTGTGTGTGTGCTCACCTAGTTGTACTCACCTAGTTGAGGTTGCAGGGGTCGAGTTCAAGCTCCTGGCCCCGCCTCTTCACTGGTCGCTACTAGGTCACTCTCCCTGAACCGTGAGCTTTGTCATACCTCTGCTTAAAGATATGTATGGATCCTGCCTCCACTACATCGCTTCCCAAACTATTCCACTTCCTGAGTGTGTGTGTGTGTGTGTGTGTGTGTGTGTGTGTGTGTGTGTGTGTGTGTGTGTGTGTGTGTGTGTGTGTGTGTGGTGGTGTCATACCCAGGTAACTCACCCGCATTTTGCCAACTCAGTTTTATTACGCGATGCCCAACGTCAATTTCCAAACGTTCTTTGCAGACTTTCAAATAATATTTTCTGTACTTTGAGTTAGATCAATTTATATCAGGGTTAAGTTAGATTAAAAAATATAAACTATAAAAATTTACATTACGGCTCGACACGTCTGGCAACGCTGTGGCTAGACGTTACGAGAATACACTTAATGAACCGTAATTATGATTACCTTCGTGGAGTAGCGCTAAACCCGTAGGGGTCATACAGCACCTGGAGTATGGGGAAGTAATCGGGTTCACTCCAGGGGAGTGGACGAAAACTCCAGTTTTCCGGATCAAGAGCCGTTTAGCATCAAGGTGCCTCCTGGAAGAGAGTCCGGCTTAATGACTTGCTTGTGTGTCTCCCTCGCGGCCAACATTTGGTCACTACATATATAGCCATTGACCTTTTAATAAATAGTCTGTATCACCTTTAGTGTCAAGTAGAAGCGCTTTCAACGATAACTTTCCTGTTTTTACCGTTACGTTTGCGAACGGGAAAATAATCGCATCACTTTGTTTCCTGTTTGTGAACGTAGATATTGTCGCATTACCTTACTACGTGTTTGTGAATAATAATAATAATAATAATAATAATAATTAATAATAATAATAATAATAATAATAATAATAATAATAATAATAATAATATTTTTATGTACTGCACGTGCACGTACAAGGTATGCAGGCCTAGCAGACATCAGTGACATACTACTATATAGAAAGCCGTTTGTTATGCTGAGGTTTCGGGTAAATTAGGTCAGTTTTGTCCCAGGATGCGACCCACATCACTCGTCTAACACCCAGGTACCCATTTTATTGATGGGTGAACATAGACAATCGATGTAAGGAAACATGCCCAATGTTTCTACTTGCGCTGGGAGTCGAACCCGGACCCTCGCCGTGTGAAGTGAGAATTTTAGCTACCAGGAACGTACATATTGCCTTTCTACGTGTTTGTGAACGTAGATATTGTTGCATTACTTTACTACGTGTTTGTGAACGTAGATATTGTTGCATTACTTTACTACGTGTTTGTGAACGTAGATATTGTTGCATTACTTTACTACGTGTTTGTGAACGTAGATAATGTTGCATTACTTTACTACGTGTTTGTGAACGTAGATATTGTTGCATTACTTTACTACGTGTTTGTGAACGTAGATAATGTTGCATTACTTTACTACGTGTTTGTGAACGTAGATATTGTTGCATTACTTTACTACGTGTTTGTGAACGTAGATATTGTTGCATTACTTTACTACGTGTTTGTGAACGTAGATATTGTTGCATTACTTTACTACGTGTTTGTGAACGTAGATAATGTTGCATTACTTTACTACGTGTTTGTGAACGTAGATATTGTTGCATTACTTTACTACGTGTTTGTGAACGTAGATATTGTTGCATTACTTTACTACGTGTTTGTGAACGTAGATATTGTTGCATTGCCTAACCGTCAGTCTGTTATTAAACACAATTTAATACAAGTTCACCTGACTCTCATTCTGACGAAGATAACATTCCTGTCATCTCACACAGAACACAGTAGTGTTCAATACTTTCAACATATCTCTTGTGAGAAGTTTCATTTGATATCCCAGAATCAACTGCGGTAGAAAATATATTAAAATACCTTTTTAATGAGTTCCGAGAGTCTACTCTCGGAGCCCGGCCATGGGCCAGGCTCGTAGAAGTCAAGTGCAGCGCTCAATTATTTATGGATTTGGGTTGATAGCTGGGGGGGAATAAATGTTATCAAGACATCTGGAGTTTTGTGACTCTCTGATCGCGGGTTCTAACCCCACACGTGGTTTATAAACACGAAAACTATTTATACAAGGAAAATAAACCGCCACCATCTGAGTATATCTAGCACGAATATCTTCGTGCCAGATATACATGAATATCTTGCAACTTCCCAGGGAATACTTTTTACAGGGAGGAAGGGTAAACATATCAAAATAATTTACATATACCAGGAAAATCATGAATGTTAGACCACCACGATAAAATTATCTTCTGGATTATTAAAAACTGTTTTATACATCATAAAAACTGCTTTATACATCATAAAAACTGCTTTATACATCATAAAAACTGCTTTATACATCATAAAAACTGCTTTATACATCATAAAAACTGCTTTATACATCATAAAAACTGCTTTATACATCATAAAAACTGCTTTATACATCATAAAAACTGCTTTATACATCATAAAAACTGCTTTATACATCATGAAAATTCCCTTCTACCTGAAATGAGCTTCTATATACATTAGTCAGAAACTTAAAGCCTAAGTTTATACTTTCTAAATTGTGATTAAAATATAAAAAAATGTGGCTAGTAAAACTTTACAACTTTTTGCTTTATGAGGCCATTTTTTAACAAAGATGAAATTGATATTCAACGTGATTGTGCACGGAATTAAGACAAATAAACGCAGATCATGCAAATATACAGACTGTGAGCCACTTTCACGATATATATATATATATATATATATATATATATATATATATATATATATATATATATATATATATATATATATATATATATATATATATATATATATGTGTGTGTGTGTGTGTGTGTGTGTGTCGTGCCGAATAGGTAAAATTGGTCAATTAGGAAGAACTCATTTAAAATTAAGTCCTTTTTTAAAAATTTTGAAGGTATAGTTTTTCAATTGTGTTAATGTAAAAATAAATAATTTTGTACCAAAATTTTTTAGAAAATTTACCTAACCTTATTATAACAAGCGAAATTTAATTTAGCGTAATCCAACTAAATATATTTTAGATAAGTTTACAATAATTTAACAATAATCAAACAAAATGAAATATATTTTTTTTCGTTAGGTTCAGGATGATTTTTGCGAAATTATTGAATACACACATTTTCGCTTGCCTTGATATTTGTTATTTGCTACTAACGAAGAGGTAAACCCGTGAGAGTCAGCGTATGTACTGGTGAGTGTTTGACCCTCCGTCCACCAGTGTGAAACGTACTGCTTTACTGAATTCGCCTGATTCTTGAGGTTGTACGTGCTTAAGAACATAAGAACATAAGAAAGAAGAAACACTGTAACAGGCCTACTGACTCATGCGGAGCAGGTCCATTTCCCCCCCGGATTAGACCAATGAACCCCCCCCCCCGGATTAGCCCAATGACCCACCCAGTCTGGTCACCTCCACTCAAGGATGAAGCACTACACCAGACCCAGCAGCACAATTAGTCAGGTCCAACTCACACCCACCCACACCCACTCGTGTATTTATCTAATCTATTTTTAAAACTACACAACGTTTTAGCCTGAATAACTGTACTCGGGAGTTTGTTCCACTCATCCACAACTCTATTACCAAACCAGTGCTTTCCTATATCCTTCCTGAACCTGAATTTTTCCAACTTGAAACCAGTGCTGCGAGTCCTGTGAAGGTGAAGTTTTCCTGTTTGTGTTTCGGGTATGTGACTCGTAAACATTCTTGTATGTCATTATATATACACGAAGAGCTAAATATTTTCGGGCCAATCAACGTAAGTAGTAGAGGCCGTTAATTAAAGCTACTGTTGGTTAAATGTTACACAGACATGCTACTCTTGCAGGCAGGAATTTCTTGCTTCTATGTATGTAGTGTACAGAATTTTGAGTCTTCTGTTCATAATCTTGAAGGACGTTGCTACCTTTATCAACCTTACAGTCGCTTCTGAATACACTATTAGTATACTCGTGTCCAAGATAATGCTTTTCTTGCTTTATGTGAAAGGATAATTCCGTGTAAGTCAGAGTCATACAGCATAAAGATTGCCGGAAGCTTGAAGCTCTAACCGTCGGTACACACAGGGAAGTCGATGATACGGAGACTAATCAGTGTGTTTATAACCAAAGGTATCAGTGTCCATTACGGGCGCCCACCCGACTCTCACAAACACCATGTAAACTCCATTATCGATGTGAGCCGTGAAGTGTCATGTTCAGTTAATTATCTAAGCAAATTACTTTTTTTTAATTAATTAAACTCTGTAAGTCTTTTGTTGTTGTTGTTGTTGCTGCGCTAAAACATCGATGGTAAAAATAAGGAAGGAAAGGAGTGGTATGAGAAACAGCAAAAAAAAAACAAAAATGGCTGACAGGAAAATGGAGCGGTAAAAATAGTTAAGTGAACTTACTACTTAGAGTGATTTTGAAGAGACCATTTTTTGGCACTGATGCGTTCTGAGGGCTGCCTCTCAGACGATTGCATAACCAGGCTGCTTTAATCTTTATCCAAAGAAGTGTAGTCACCCTTCTTCTCCTTGGATCCAACCAGATTACCTCCCACTGCCCAGGCGTTGTATAATTCGTAGGGATATAGCGCTTTCCCGTGAACATAATACGTCGATATAATTGTTTTTCCCTAAGTGCATTATTCCAAAGTTCGAGGACAAGCTGGGGTTTATTGACGTGTTGATCATGCTCTCACAGCCACTCTACTGACTAAGCTGATGTAACTTTTTAAAAATGACGTCAATCATAACAATAATAATAATAATAATAATAATAATAATAATAATAATAATAATAATAATTATTACTAGTAGTAGTAGTAGTAGTAATAGTAGTAGGAATAGGTTACCTGGAGGTTATTCCTGGAGGTTATTCCGGGGATCAACGCCCCCGCGGCCCGGTCCACGACTAGGCCTCCCAGTGGATCAGGGCCTGATCAACCAGGCTGTTACTGCTGGCCGCACGCAGTCCAACGTACGAACCACAGCCCGGCTAATCCGGCACTGACTTTAGGTATCTGTCCAGCTTTCTCTTGAAGGCAGCCAGGCGTTTATTGGTAATTCCCCTTATGCTTGGTGGGAGGCTGTTGAACAGTCTTGGGGCCCCGGACACTTATGGTGTTTTCTGTTAGTGTACCAATGGCGCCCCTATTTTTAATTGGGGGTATTTTGCATCGCCTGCCTAGTCTTTTACTTTCGTAGGGAGGGATTTCTGTGTGCAGATTCGGGACCATTCCTTCCAAGATTTTCCAAGTGTAGATTATGATATGTCTCTCTCTCCTGCGTTCCAACGAGTACAAGTCAAGTGCTTCCAAGCGTTCCCAGTAATTAAGGTGCTTGACAGAACTTATACGTGCAGTAAAGGTTCTCTGTACACTCTCTAGATCTGCAATTTCACCTGTTTTGAACAGAGATGTTAATGTACAGCAGTATTCCAACATAGAGAGAACAAGTGATTTGAAAAGGATCATCATTGGCTTGGCATCTCTCGTTTTGAACGTTCTCATTATCCATCCTATCATTTTCTTTGCACTTGTGATCGTGGCACTGTTGTGATCCTTGAAAGTTAGATCTTCAGACATTACTACTCCAAGGTCCCTTACATTATTTTTCTGCTCTATTGTATGGCCAGAGTTTGTAGTATACTCTGTTCTAGTTATTATCCTCTCCAGTTTTCCATAACGGAGTAGTTGGAATTTGTCCTCATTGAACATCATATTGTTTTCCGTTGCCCTCTGGAAAACTTTGTTTATATCTTCTTGGAGGTTAACCGTGTCCTTAATAGATGACAGCCTCATGCAGATCCTAGTATCGTCTGCAAAGGATGATATGGTGCTGTGGGTTACATCTCTGTCTATATCTGATATGAGGATGAGGAACAGGATGAGGGCGAGTACTGTGCCTTGTGGAACAGAGCTCTTCACTATGGAAGCCTCCGATTTAACTCTGTTGACCACTACTCTTTGTGTTCGATTGGTTAGGAAGTTGAAGATCCATCTCCCCACTTTTCCAGTTATTCCTTTAGCACGTATTTTGTGCGCTATTACACCATGATGGCACTTGTCAAACGCTTTTGCAAAGTCTGTGTATATTACATCTGCATTCTGATTTTCTTCCAGTGCATCCAAGGCCATATCAGTGATCCAGTAGTTGTGAGAGGCAGGAGTGACCTGCCCTGAACCCATGTTGCCCTGGATTGTGCAGTTTGTGGAAATCCAGGTGGTTTGCAATCCTGCTTCTTAGCACTCTTTCAAAGATTTTTATGATGTGGGACGTTAGAGCTATTGGTCTATAATTCTTAGCTAATGCTTTGCTGCCACCTTTATGGAGTGGGGCTATATCTTTTGTTTTAAGTGACTGTGGAATTTCACCCATGTCCAAGCTCCTCCTCCATAGTATACTTAGGGCACGTGAGAGGGGTTTCTTGCAGTTCTTAATGAACACAGAGTTCCATGAGTCTGGGCCTGGGGCTGAGTGCATGGGCATGTTGTCAATGGCTTTTTCAAAGTCTATCGGAGTTAGGGCAATGTAGGAACTCTGGCAGACATTGATGGAGTTTTGAGGCTCATTCATGAAGAAATCATTTGGGTCGTCGATCCTCAGACTGATTAGTGGCTCATTAAACACAGAGTCTTACTGGCATTTCAGTATTTCACTCATTTCCTTGTTGTCATCTGTGTAAGTCCCATTCTGTCTGAGTAAGAGCCCAATACTAGATGTGGTATTTGCCTTGTTTTTGGCATATGAAAAGAAATATAGTAGTACTAGTAGTAATAGCAGTAGTTGTGGAAAATTAAATTTACCTGGATGTAACTCATAAGATACATACCAGTAAATGGTAACAAAGATAATTATTCTTTATCAAGGTTACAGAGACAAGTAGGAATTTTAGGACACTTAGGTCGCAAAAAATGTCCCCCTTCGATACCTACTACAATCTATCTCTCCACAAGTCACTCTGGACTTACATTAATTTCAAATGAAATATACATCACCAGGAATTCTGGTAAAACATTAATATAAATATGTGGACTGCATATTAAATTTAAAAAATTAATACATATACATTGAAGGAGAATTTATAATAATAAGACTCACCAATTTGTCTGGAGATTACTTGGTGTATCATACACAAACTCCTGCCTAAATATGAAGAAAATACTGGCCAGAATTCCAACATAAATAGACATGACTTAGCTGGGGTTCCTTGACTGTCCTGTCCACTTGCCTAATGCTCACGTTATGCAGGACTGCAAATCCAACAATTTCGGCTCCTATTTGAGAGGTTTTAAGCCCAATGTAACCCCTAGAGCGACGAAATTTTATACACATTTCACTCGCGTGCCTTCAGCCCAGTTCAAAACAATGGCGAATCCTCCAGCGAATCTCACCCCTTTCGCTGGCTCTTTATTTATTTACCAATTAATTTTTATTACCTACAATATATTCCATCAATTTACATACAAAATACCCTATTTTTGGAAAATATACAGTATTTTCTACAGTAGCAGTAGTAATAGTAGTAGTAGTAACAGTAGTAGTAGTAGTAGTAGTAGTAGTAGTAGTAATAGTAGTAGTAATAGTATTTGCATTTGTTTTTAAGGCCATCAATAGTTTTAACCTCTGTATCCATCTCTGCTTTGCTTCTCTACTACGCTTGTACTCACTGAATACTTCCTATAGTCTCTGACTATTTTTTTTTCCTTTACACAGTTTAATTTTATAGGCTATGAGCTGTTATCGTACCTTAGCTAATTTCAACGCCCAGTCCTATCTAAGGAATGCTACCATCCCCCAGGATGCCACCCACAACAGTCAACTAACACACAGGTACCAACCTAATGCTAAGTGAAAAGAGGCCCAACGTTTTCACCCGTGCCGGGGATCGAATCAGGACACTCAGTGAGCTGAGTGTGCCGCCAACCGAGCCACACACACGTGTGTGTGTGTGTGTGTGTTCAGCACCCATGTATGTACCTTCATCCTGGCTCCTCCTCCCTCGATGGACAGTCGATCGCGCTTTTATAAACTTAATAAGCAAGACACGTACAAGAACTATATTAGACACTTGAATGTTGCACATATACCTTATTCAACAACTAGCTAGCACTGAAATATTCCTGAAGTCTCCTACACCTCTGAAACTGGAAAAGCAGGTAACTCCAGGTTGCGAGCTTTAAGTATTTTGGAAAACTTTAGCTTGTCAGTCGTGCAAGACGGCGGAGAGCTACTCATAGTGTGAGCGTTAGTATCTATGTCTGGATAAAATATATCTATATGGGATCAAATTAGATTAAATCTCACAGGCGCTGTATGGTCCATAAGAGTTACGATTGTAATCCAACACCCCTTCAGAGACGTAATGTGAAACTCGTTCAGGCTTTTAGGGAATTTTTTGTTTGTCTCTTGGGTTAGGTAAGATTCGTCGGGAAACTGGACAAGTGTTTGCTGACACAGGTCTTAGTTATATGATGACCCGCCACTGGAGCTTTGGTGATCTGAGCAAGGCCTTCCACTGGCTTACACGGCCACAACTTAAAAAATTATGGTTATAATAATAATTTTTTTTTTCGTCTCTGGGTTACATGACTGGTTGTACATTGCCGTTCTTTCTCGATTTTTATGTTCTTTTCGTGTGGCTCCATGCAGAAGCTGTGTACTCGAGGATCTGTATTTAATATACAGAGAATGGTGATTTTAAGCATTTTAAGCTAGCACAAGATATGCTGGTGATAGTGCTGTTCACTTATGCTTGACGGGGCAGGTTAGACCGTTAAGGTTATGCGTGGTTTGTGTGTAATCACTTAGTGGTAATTACGTAGCTGTATCTGAAGGTTTCTAGCTTCATGGTGTGTGTGTGTGTGTGTGTGTGTGTGTGTGTGTGTGTGTGTGTGTGTGTGTGTGTGTGTGTGTGTGTGTGTGCGCGCGTACGTACGTGTGCTCACCTATCCATGGTTCTGGTGCTGGTCCCCTCAACGCTGGTGAGGGGCTCTTGATCTAGGGATTTGGATCTGTGCTCCAGTTCCCTGAACTGCGCCTGAATACCTTCCATTAACCCCCCACCAGCGCCGTATAATCCCTACGGGTTTAGCGCTCCCAATAATAATAATAATAATAATAACAATGGTGCCTGAGCTGACTCACGAAATCGTAATGACACGATTGCAAACAAACCATACCACGGGTGGGGTTAGAACCCGCGATTAGAGAGTCACAAAACTCCACACCGACGCGTTAACCGCTGGGCTAGCTAGCTACAATAAAATTCGTCCTATTAAGTATATTTCCTCGCCACAACTGGGGGATAAACTCGGGAGGGTGGGGGGGTGCAGGGGGGGTAGATGCGGGGGCCGTCACAAGTGGTGTTCCACACAAGTCTGTCTGGCTCCTTGTTCACACCCCTCAAGGGAGGTTCCTTGACGCTGGTGAGGGGTCTTGATCTAGGGAACTGGATCTGTGCTCCAGTTCCCTGAATTGAGCCTGAATACCTTCCATCCCCCCCCCACTTGCGCTGTATAATCCTACGGGTTTAGCGCTCACCCATGATTATAATAATAATCTTTGTTCACAGTTGACGTGTATGAATTAGCTGAGCGGATAATTGTTATTATTATAATCACGGAGAAGCGCTAAACCCGTAGGATTATACAGCGCCTGTGGGGGGATGAAAGGTATTCAGGCTTAATTCGGGGAACTGGAGCACAGATCCAATTCCCTAGATCAAGAGCCCCTCACCAGCGTCAAGGGGCTGAGGGGCTGAGCGAATCAACAACGAAGAATATCGTTGTAAAAACTTGGATCGCATTCACAACGCTCTGGAAATTGCGTTATTATTTTTTTTTTTTGTAAATCTTTCGCATGATAATCCCCATACCGATTATCCCAGTCAGTACCCAGCGCTATAATTATCATATTCCCGGAAAGAATGAAATTATTTTATGAGCTCAATTCTTTCCCCAAGCTCCTCCGTGATCTCCGTGATTCCCCAAGCTCCTCCGTGATCTCCGTGATTCCCCAAGCTCCTCCGTGATCTCCGAGCAATGTATCGGTATTTCTTCATTTACCAAGAGCAAGTCAAGCAGGTTATTCCCCTTTAGATGATTCTATCACAAACTGTTAAAAAAAGTAGTCCTGGAATACTTGTAAGATTCCCCTGCCAGGGTTCTCCAGTCAATTTAGTCGACATTAAAATTTTCAGTTTAAACCGAATTTTCCTGTCTAGAGGCCACTGCAGTTTTGCTAATAATGAATATGTATTAAATAAACTGTAATATCTTCGTATAGCTGTGTTTAGTTCGTTGGGAAACAGAAAGTATTATCAGGACATACGAACATAAGAAAGAACGGTTCACTGGCTCATGCTAGGCAGGTCCAAGTCACCTAGTCATAGTGCGCACAGGTCTTGTCAGATGATGACTCGCTTAGTGGCTTTCCGGTACTGGGATATAAGTGCTTTGGTAATCACTAACGTACCAGTGGCATATACCCGTGGTTATATACCACTAGCTTACAGAAGCTTTTCCACCCCAGTAGCGCACTCATTTCACACGTTGATTGTCCCTGGTTCGATCCCCGGTGCGGGTGGAAACACTGGGTGTTTCCTTACACGTGCTGTCCCTGTTCACCTAGTAGCAAGTAGGTACCTGGGTGTTAGCCGATTGGTGTGGTTCGCATCCTGGGGGACAAGAGTAGCCTAAGTTGCCCGAAATGCTCTGCATAACCAAGGGTTTTCTATATGTCACTGATGTCAGCTACATGTGTATAAGTTACATCATGTATTTGTAGAAATAAAGACTATTATTATTATTATTATTATTATTATTATTATTATTATTATTATTATTATTATTATTATTATTATTATTATTATGAAAATGCAAGATGCAACTCTAAATATATAAACAAAGAGAATGAGTGGCTTTGCTTAAGAGTCATTCATCGGGGAAATTTTTAAAGCAAACCAAAACATTTGCTTCAGTGACGCTACTGGATGTCGTATCCTGGGGAGAATGTCAAGTGCGCAACATGACTCTCGTACTGGTAGTGTTAAAAATAAGTATTGGGTGAAAGGTATCAAACGTAATACGTGTCTATCTAATAACAAAAGAAAAAAAAAGAGTACAAGTGTTTTTGGCATCGTATACAAACACTGATATGAGGGCATGTATCTCTCAAATTATTTCGTCCACATAGATCAGGAACAGTGTGGGTACGCGGTCTGACCCTTGTGGGAATGCTTCGATTTTCAAAATGCCAACACTACCTGTTGTTTGTCAGGTACGCGACTATCCACTGGAGTAACCTACATTCTTCAATATGTTTTCCTCCAGTTTGCAAGCTAGGAAGCAGCTAGATTTTTGTTCTTGAAGTTTAATAAATTATTCACACTGCCACACAAAGTAGAGCAAGAAGCATATATCGTTCGTCCTGTGGAAAGCACAGGGCTGAGAGGTCGGACTGGTGGTGTGTTGGTGGTGGTGCGTGTTGGCAATCATCAGTGGGCGGTGCCTCACTTGCCGGCTGGCTGGCCGGGTTCGTTTGTTCCCAGGAGGATCCAGGATCATACTTCTGACGCAAAATACACTTCAGTTGGTTCATCTACGTTACTGCTGTTTTTTCTACTTCTGTAGCTCAGACTACAACATCTACTGACACCCATTGCAGCCTGGATAATATGAATTAAAGAAAAAATAGCTATTATTCCTTATTGGCTTTCGAGTCTTTTTGTGTATTGAGATGATTATCATATTTTAGTGAAAGCACCATACCTGTAATGATCACGCAGCACCTAGGAAATGGGATATCAGGTCTGACCCGAGTAAGGAGAGGGGGTAGCTCCATGACTTCGAATCAGGATACATTCATTATCAAAGGACTGCCTTGTAGGGTGTAGCGATACGACGGTTTTCGTATACAATGAAGCTGTGTCATACAATAAAACTCGGAGTATTTTTTTTCAGATGGAGAGATAAACACTTAATGAGGAAGTTACTGTATCGAGCCACTCGTTGCTAGCACCGCTCTCACGTATGCATTCAAACTGCGTTGCTGGATTCATTTATTCGCTGTTACACTTTGTAGTTGTAAGCTAAGTGTATGTTAAGTCATAGGCCTTGCCTAGTACTGGCCGGTAAGCCTAAGACCTCAGTACTCTACTTATTCTCACGGTCTTACCACCACTTTCTGTCTATACCTGTTGTGTGTAAATTATTATTATTATAATCAAAAAGAAGCGCTAAGCCACAAGGGCTATGCAGCTGTTGTGTGTAAAGGGCAACAAAAAAAAGGTTGTTAATTCATTATAGGTCACCTGTAGGTTATCTGCAGTCGCTTCTGGAGGTCATCGTCATCTCCGGCCTGATCGATCAGGCTATTATTATGATATACAAGCAAAAGCGTTTGTCCTGATTATTTTAAACTATAAAAAAATCTGTCGATTATTACATTTTATACAACAAAGGAACTTAAGACCAATTCTGGATATGTCTTACATGCATATAGGACTTCAGAAGTGGGAAAAAGACAGTCCACTACTTAAATCAAACGTAGGACAGCTAACTGATAATGACGAAAGTTTATTTTTTTCAATTTTCACAATTATTTCTTGAGTGTATACATATAAAACAAATTATAAAAAAAAGATGGAGAGCTAGATGAAAACAGAATTCACAGCGGCACATTCACTCGCTTCATGCTTCTTGTGTAACACGTAGTAAATATTATGAGTAACCAAGTTGCTGGATCCTGACCACAGTCACTACTGCTGTTCTTACCACTCTTGTTACTGGTACCAGCGATCTTAACCTGTTACTAGTGCCATTACTGTTACTGGTACTACTACTTGCTGATGCTTCTGGTGCTACTGTTACTGGTGCTACTACTGCTACCGGTGCTGCTACTATCACTGGTGCTACAACTACTATTTCTACTGTGATCCCTGCCACTACCATTCAGTCATGGTAGTGGCAGGGGAAATATAGCTAGATATAATCCCTGCTACGTAACTTACATAGTTTATCCATACATTTCAGTCGCACTTAAATACGTTAAATAAAAGAGAATTTACTAGTGTCATAATATTTGGAAGTATCCATAATACATATATACATTTTTAGACATTGTATCATAGATTACGCATGTAGTGTCCAGTGTCCGTTTCCAGGTCATGATTTAAGATGAGCGTAATTAACAACTAATAAAGAATACAAGAGAAGTAAATGAGTTGTATTATTTATAGACGAGTGTAAAGTGGTGTAGCTGATGAGTGTGTGTGTGTTAGTTACTGTGCGTGTGGGGGGGGGGGTGACCAAGCAACACAGTCAACACAGTATGTGGTATGTCAGAATTAATACGACGTATAGCAGCTATAATACAATATTTTAAGCCAACAATATAAAAATATCAGGTGTTAAAAAAAGAGATAACATCATAAGTTTAGTGCAAGGATATTGCAGTGTTTGTGTCTGGGTTATGTGCACAAAGCAGCAGGATATATGCAGCGAGGTGTCTAGCTCTCGGTATACATACAATGAGTTTACCTTCTATTTTTTTCGGATTAAAGTATTCTTGATTGGTGGTATGCAAGTGAAATACAGTCTGTATAGTAGTGTGTCATTGATGTCAGCAAGGCCTGTATACCTTGTACATATACTTGTAGAAATAGATATTATTATTATTATTATTATTATTATTATTATTATTATTATTATTATTATTCACTCGATATCCTTTACATCTGAGAAAGCAAAGAAACATCTCCTGATGTATATACACAAAGATTTAGTTTAATAACTATTTTAGGAATTAAAGTGTTGCGAATCTTCTAGTGTGCTAGTGGGCTGCAGCTTTAAAGGAAGTGCATTGACAGGCTTTAATCACACTCTAGTATGAACATCAGTTGTTGCAGGGTTCCTAGGTAAAAGTGAGCCCTGCAACACATTACCAAGAGTCCTGCAACGCATCACCATGAATGCTGCAACACATCACCATGAGTACTGCAACACATCACCATGAGTTCTGCAACACATCACCATGAGTTCTGCAACACATCACTCTGAATGCTGTCATAAATGCTGCAACACATCACCATGAGTACTGCAACGCATCACCATGAATGCTGCAACACATCACCATGAGTTCTGCAACACATCACCATAAATGCTGCAACACATCACCCTGAATGCTGTAACACATCACCATGAGTACTGCAACACATCACCATGAGTACTGCAACACATCACCATGAGTACTGCAACACATCACCATGAGTACTGCAACACATCACCATGAGTACTGCAACACATCACCATGAATGCTGCAACACATCGCCATGAGTTCTGCAACACATCACCATGAGTACTGCAACACATCACCCTGAATGCTGTAACACATCACCCTGAATGCTGTAACACATCACCATGAGTACTGCAACACAACACCATGAGTTCTGCAACACATCACCATGAGTTCTGCAACACATCACCATGAATGCTGCCACACAACACCATGAGTTCTGCAACACATCACCATGAGTTCTTCAACACATCACCATGAGTGCTGCAACACATCACCATGAGTACTGCAACACATCACCATGAGTACTGCAACACATCACCATGAGTACTGCAACACATCACCATGAGTTCTGCAACACATCACCATGAGTACTGCAACACATCACCATGAGTACTGCAACACATCACCCTGAATGCTGTAACACATCACCCTGAATGCTGTAACACATCACCATGAGTACTGCAACACAACACCATGAGTTCTGCAACACATCACCATGAGTTCTGCAACACATCACCATGAATGCTGCCACACAACACCATGAGTTCTGCAACACATCACCATGAGTTCTTCAACACATCACCATGAGTGCTGCAACACATCACCATGAGTACTGCAACACATCACCATGAGTACTGCAACACATCACCATGAGTACTGCAACACATCACCATGAGTTCTGCAACACATCACCATGAGTACTGCAACACATCACCATGAGTACTGCAACACATCACCATGAGTGCTGCCACACAACACCATGAGTACTGCAACACAACACCATGAGTTCTGCAACACATCACCATGAGTGCTGCCACACAACACCATGAGTACTGCAACACATCACCATGAGTTCTGCAACACATCACCATGAGTGTTGCCACACAACACCATGAGTACTGCAACACATCACCATGAGTTCTGCAACACATCACCATGAGTGCTGCCACACAACACCATGAGTACTGCAACACAACACCATGAGTTCTGCAACACATCACCATGAGTGCTGCAACACAACACCATGAGTTCTGCAACACATCACCATGAGTGGACAATCAATGTTGCGGTACTGATAGAAAGTTGTTGATGTGCTGGAGACGCCGCCTGCCCCACCCTCTGTCCGTCCTGGGAATAAAATCCCCAAGAGATTCATAATTTGGCCTTGCCTGCACTCCCTGGAGTTCCAAGGGCACGTGTACTGTGTCGTCACACTGCCTTTCACTTCATTACAAACAGGACAAGCATTGTCGGATGCTAAAATAAACCGATTGGCGTTATTATTGGAGTTTAATACGACTGTACTGCCTACGTGACGTGGGTCAGGAAGTTCACCCCAACTGGGGAATCTCTTCCCACCTCATCACACACACTTATCTTGGCATTTAGTGCACATCTGGACATTTTTTTGCTAATACAAAAGGACCTTGACAATTAGGATGCATATACCTTACTCTAAATTAATGAAAAAATGGGCTACATGTAAACAAACGAGTTTTGGACAGGAGAGCCATCGATCGTTTTTGGAAATCAACTGATACATTGTGACAAGCAGCGTTCACTTTATGGCGTGACCTGCAGATTATTTGCCGATTATCTCTGTTAGATGAATGTATCTGATGCAGGAAAACTTACGAAGAAGAGAGTAAAGAGAAGGCCTTACCCTGAAGAACATGTGGTGACAGGAAAAGACGAAGTGACAGAATAGAGCTGTGTAGAATCCTTGAAGCATCTCTGGCAACACTCACCAAATACGTGGGGTAAATGTGCCAGAAGTTATCAGAATCTTTCACATGTTTTGTCAGATAATCAGTTTACTTTATATAGATATTTTAGCTTTATAACCCAAGAAGTGAGTTGTTACCATACTTAAATTTACATGTTTCGAAAATATCCATAATGATTTGCTTTGTATAGTAACCAAAAGGTGGTTAAAATTACCTTACATGGCAGTGTTTACATACGTGTTGTGATCTATAATATGTGAAAACTTTCGGAGAATTGGCCATGCTTCCTGGCCCGGTATATAAGGGGGTGCGGCTGTGTTCGTTGCACAAAGTACGTCACAATCTGTCCCGTGTAAGATGTCTCAACGCTACGCACGCGCTCTTCTCTCTGGAGCATCAGCTCTTAGAAATGCCACAGCTTACCAGGTATGTACCTATATTATTTACGTAAAGTGCTAAACCCGTGTGGGCTGCTCGGCGCGTTGATTAAAGGCTTGATCATCATCCTGCTTAGAGACTTTTCTTTCATCCAGTCAGAGCTTATCTCTGGTCTTATGTACGCAAATTACATTTACGGTATATATGTATGTATATATAATATATATATATATATATATATATATATATATATATATATATATATATTATACACAAACGTGGTTTATGTATGTGCGTATATAAAGCAGCGTTTTGTGGACTTGTATTCTTAAAGTGCGTTGTTCCAGCAGTGTTGCCTAAAAAAAAAAGTTACCGAGACATAACGCAGTTTGTGTGGCTTCCTGAATATTATAGCTCGTGGGTAATATTTATATAGTGTACCAGCATCTTAAAACTTAAAATTGTCTAGTGCCTTAGACATCAGTTCATCTTTTGTTTGGGGATCGTTATTGACGGTTCCCTGGAAGAGGTTTATGCAAGACTTGTAAAGACTTCATTTTTTTTCAGCAGTTTTTCAGTTTATAAACTAAAGAATTTTTATTAATTAAAAAAATTGAAAGGTTAATTATGTAACCACAAAACTTTCATTGTTTGTATTATACATACTAACACGCATATAAATGTACGTGTGACATCTTCACACGTGCATGTTTATGTATATATAAATAAAATATTTTTAAATGGTACACACTTTTTTAAACATTTACAACTTAATCTTTCATATTTCTTTGTTTTCACAGGTGAAGCGGCAGACACACCTGTGTGCCCATAGTCGCAGTTTGACCCTGGCTGCCGCCGCCAGACACCAGCTGGCCAGGGCAGAGGCTCCTCATCCAGGTAACTTTACCTTTTATCACTACCTGTTAAGTACTAGCACTTTAAAACGCTTGAAATACATCTTAATACCTTGCAATTGGCTTCAAATTATGCTAATCTTGTATTAGCAACCATACATTCACACACCCTCTTTCTGATGTTAACAGGTAGTGGTGTGGTGGCTGCACTGACCGGCAGTGACGCACTGCAGGTCACTTTCTGTGACGGTCGCACCAGTGAGATCCCCTATGCCTGGCTACGAGACAATTGCCAGTGCCACAAATGTGCCTCCTGCAGGGGCCTCGCTACACATGTCAACGAGTTTCAGGTCGTCGCCCTCCCAGATATTATCCAGGTAAATAGTGTTTTTTTTTTTTTTTTTTTTAACTTAAATTTTTTTTTTCCTAAATCACTAATATTTTGATAATGGGTAAAAGACTGGTTTACGAAGTTACTTGTACTGACAACTTCCTCTTCTCTCCTTCAGAGCAATGTGTTTGGCGTGGTGGTAGACTGGAATGATGGACATATCAGCAAGTACCCAGGGAAGTGGCTGCACCAGGTGGCCCACACTTTCAGCACTCGCTGAGTGGTAAGTACTGTACCATTCTTACACTTGAGTCTTTGCGTTCGTTAGGCTCTTGGTGAATAAATAATTTGGATCTCAATTTCTTGCCATCAATGGTCCATGTGGAGTACCTGCTGCCAGTGTTTCCTTCCCTTATCTTCATTCCCCCCCCCCCTCTTTTTTATATATTTATATTATATGTATATATATATATATATATATATATATATATATATATATATATATATATATATAGCTTACGTACATTAACTTGGTCTGGCAATGTAACTTCTCTAAATTCTTTTTAGCTCGATAACTATTTTCATAGCTGTTTTTTTTTTTTTTTTTTTTTAATTCTCGGCTCTTAATTTTACCTACACTGTTTAATAAGCTCTTGAAATACGTTTTTCTGTCATAGTAAACATAAATGAGTATGTTAAAAGTAATTATGGCTTGTTTTTTTTACAGAATTAAATGGTCCAGCACTGGGGATCCTGTGGACATAGGTGCCGCCACCCACTGCTGATTGCTGCTCATTTGCCTTCTTACGCCGACTTCGAAGGTCATTGGAGGTCATCTGTGCTGAAGAGAGGATCATCTACCTGATGTAGACAGCTTGGAGGTCCTTCCCCATGGAGCTCCAGCAACCATTCTTTTGCACGCTTGTGGAGGAAACTTCACTTAAGTTTCTGTCTCTTATGATTGCCGTTTGAATTTCATCTGGAGAAAAGTTAAGTCTTACTCCTTGGATATAGGATTTTTAGTGGTACCAAACGTGTGCGTTTTTGTACTATTATCTTACGTTAAGAGAATTCACTGGAAGTGAAAGGTTCAGTACTAAATATCGCTTGGTGCCATGAGTAACACTGCATTTCATGCCAAGGTAAGACTCTGCGGCTGGGGTACCCCAGGGAGTGTCCTGGGACCCTTGCTTATTCCTCACGGCTTTTTAAGATCTTGTAGGCCGTGGCTGAGTTACCGGCAGCACAAGAGCACTGGTCTGGTTCCCGGTCTTTAAGTTGAAAGACCGGACCTTGTCAAATGTCCTGGACAGGCATTTGCTTTGTTACAATTTAAGTTATTTGTTTTGCAAATTATTTTTGTATATTCAATTTTTTTCATAAAAAAAAATATAACCTTACTGTTTGTCTTTTCTTTTGAGCCACGAATTTGGAACTTAATATATTATCCAGGATATTATATTAAACACTTAAGATCCCAAAAAAGTAATTAAGTGCTTTATTTTAAGTTTCGAGAATCCAATCTCGAGGAAAGTGTCTGCTCAAGGGAGGTTCCTTGTCGCCGATGAGGGGCTCTTGGTCTAGGGAATTGGATTGCTCCAGTTCCTTGAATTAAGCCTGAATATCTTTCATCCCCTTCCCCCACAGGCGCTGTATAATCCCTACGGGTCTAGCGCTTTCCCATGATTTAAATTCGAATAAAGAATGATGCCGGTTAGCGAACGTCAACCCTAGAGTGGTTCCTTGAGGCTTGTGAGGGACTCCTGATGTAGGGAATTTGAATGCCTTCTATGATCCCTGTGGGTTCCAAAAACATGACTAGCTTTACTTGCGTCATCAGTGCTACATAAGAAAGGAGGAGCACTGCAGCAGGCCTGTTGGCCCATACTAGGCGAGTCCTTTACAATCATTCCCACTAGTGCCCTTTCTCTTCCCTGCTCAATTGTTGGTGAGGGGCTCTTGATTTAGGGAATTGGATCTGTGCTCCAGTTCCCCGAATTAAGCCTGAATGCCTTCCACATCCCCCCCCCCAGGCGCTGTATAATCCTCCGGGTTTAGCGCTTCCCCCAGAACGTTGTGTAGCTTTAAAAATAGGTTGGATAAATACACGAGTGGATGTGGGTGGGTGTGAGTTGGACCTGATAGCTTGTGCTACCAGGTCGGTTGCCGTGTTCCTCCCTTAAGTCAATGTGACCTGACCTGACTAGGTTGGGTGCATTGGCTTAAGCCGGTAGGAGACTTGGACCTGCCTCGCATGGGCCAGTAGGCCTGCTGCAGTGTTCCTTCGTTCTTATGTTCTTAAAGAGCTCTAGAGCAAGGGAAAATGGAGCTCCTTTCCTCGGATCTAACATTGCCTCTCATACCCCCAAGTGCTGTACAACCCTCTCCGGGTCTAGTGCTTTTTCGTGAATAAAATACTGTTAATTAGCATTGTAACTTTCCTATATCCTTTAAATCTGAATTTGTCCAGCATATCGGTGGGCTAATTTTTAGTGAAGTATTTAGACAGTTGTCATAATTTAATACCCCTCGAGGGAGGTTCCTTCATGCTGGTGAGGGGCTTTTGGTCTAGGACCTAGGTCGGGGAACCGGGTAAATTACCCCAAATGGGGTAGGTGCTCTTCGCACCTACTCCTAGGTTGAGGGACTGATTACTTCATCTTCTGTACATAGTTCTACTGTCTTCAAGTTATGTCCTGGAATTTGTATTGATAAAGCCACTGGATGGCGAAACGTCTACAATAAAGATACCCAGATGTTGCACATGTGTCTTAATCTCAAAAATGAAAATCTCGGGGGTAATGAAGGTATAATGTTTGTCAGGAAACACCCGTCAAGGAAGGTTCCTTGATGCTGGTGAGGAGCTCTTGATCTAGGGAATTGGATCTCTGCTCCAGTTCCTTGAATTAAACATGAATACATTCCACATCCCCCACACAGGCGCTGTATAATCCTACAGGTTTAGCGTTTCCCCCTTGATTATAATTGTACATGTATGACATAAAATACCGATAAGATGAGAATTAGACGCATGTGCAACATCTGAAGTGACTTGCAGACGTTTTGCCATCCAGTGGCTCTATCAATACAAATACAAGGACATAAATGGAGGACAGTAGAACTATATACAAAGGATGAGGTAATTAGTCACTCAGCCCTAGAGCTGGTGAAGAGCACCGCAGTCGTATGACCTACTTCCACTGGAAAATCCCGCCTACCAGTGACAATGCCTTCGTCTGCTACACGTCCCTTACCAATGGAAATATAAACACAAATGCGGTACAATGTGATCCTCCATTGACAACGTTTCACCCACACAGTGGGCTTTTTCAAGTCACACACGGATCTACCGTGTGTGACTTGAAAAAGCCCACTGTGTGGGTGAAACGTTGTCAATGGAGGATCACATTGTACTGCATTTGTGTTTATATTTCCATTGTGTCGGTATTTTATACCATTTATTTCCAACGTCCCTTAACACCTGACGCCAGTATATAAGCACCAGCCTCTTCACAACTATTGTGCTCTACACCAACTCCAAGACTGAGGGACTGATTACCTCATCTTTTGTATATAGTCCTACTGTCTTCCAGTTATGTACTTGAATTTGTATTGATAAAGCAACTGGATAGCGAAACGTCTACAATAGATACCCAGATGCTGCACATTGCACAAGTGTCTAAATTTTTAGTCGTATGATGACCCACAGCTGGAGCTTTTGGTCATCTGAGCGACGATTTCCTCTGGCTTACCGGTCCACCTCTTTAAAAATCATGACTGATTATAGCCATTAATTATTGTTAGGAGTTAGTTAGTTAAAGATTAGCCGGTATTCTCCCGGCCCGGGCCTTGTCCAAGTGGTGGCCCGGCCTTGGCTCCCTCTTTAGGGAGTGTCTGAGACCTAAGTCTCCCATGGGAGGAGGCATAAGTACCTCCTCATCTTTGGGACCAACTGTCCCCAGGCCTAGCCACAAGCTAGGCCTCTCTGGTCTGCCATCCCCGCCCCAAGGAGGCAAATGGGAATGACAGTCTTATGAGCTAAAGGCTCGGGCTCAGGCACCTACCCTACCCTAGAAGGGTTAGGCATGGTGTCGATGATTGTTAGGAGGTAATGAAGACTCAAACATATAAATAAAACTGCACAAATTTTACTTAAGAGGCAAATTATGAAAGTTATATTTTTTCAAACGAATAATTTTTAGTTTCTTAATAAAATTAAAAATCTAATTTCTATGGAGCATTTCTTAAGTTGGCAATAATGTAAAACGGGTGCGGATTCAAGTCTACCAGGGAATTTCCTGTACACAAATTTGTTTTGGGGTGATACCCAAAAAAGTTCCCCGACCCCATACAAGCGTTGTCCTGTGATGAATGGTTTGAAAAACCGACAAGTTGAAGATTGAGACATTTATGCAGCATATGGGAATCTTTATTCAGGAAACGTTTCGCCATCAATCTTGTACAAGATTGATGGACTGAACACATCGACTCCAGGTTGAGGGACTGATTACCTCATTCTCCTCCTCTCCTTACGCCTTCCTCTTTGTATTGGACTGATGAAGCCACTGTGTGGCGAAACGTTTCCTGAATAAAGATTCCCATATGCTGCATAAGTGTCTCAATCTTCAACTTGTCGGTTTTTCAAACCATTCATCACAACTGTCAGACACTGCAGCATCATGGGATCTTGTTACAAAGAATTCTTCAACACTTGTTCAACCTTTGGACGAAGACCTACTTCGACTAGTGGATGGTACCACTATGACCCCGCCTCCACCTGCTTCACGTCACCTCACTACAGTATATAAGCCACGTCTACGGCCCTATGCTGTACATTCTACAAGATTGATGGACTGAACACATCGACTCCAGGTTGAGGGACTGATTACCTCATTCTCCTCTCCTTACGCCTTCCTCTTTGTATTGGACTGATGAAGCCACTGTGTGGCGAAACGTTTCCTGAATAAAGATTCCCATATGCTGCATAAGTGTCTCAATCTTCAACTGTAGCATGTCCTTCTTAAGCCCAAACCCACTAACAAAAATATTTGTCCAACCCATTTCCAGTGCTATCCAAGGAATAAGCTTTGATGAACCTGGTAACTTGTGTGCAAGTCCCACACAGTTCCAATCCCTCTCACTCCTATATTTATCTAAGTTGTATTTGAAGCTATTTAAGGTTTTGGTTTCCAAGACTCTACTAGGTAGACTTCCACTCCTCGACTACTCTTTCCAAATCTAAACTTATCTAATATGAATCCATTATTTCGACTTTTCTTAAAGGGATATCTTCAGAACCTTATCTCTCTCCTTTGTTAATGCCGGCTGCCACTTGTATATTTCAGTCATGTCTCCTCTCATTCTTCGTCTTGCAAGAGAACGTAGCTTAAGGAATTTCAATCTTTCTCCGTATGGAAAATTTCTTATGCAATGGAATAATTTTGTCATACTTCTCTGGATGTTCTCTAACGAATATATATCCATTCTGTAGTATGGAGACCAAAACTGAGCTGCATAATCTAGGTGAGGCCTTACTAATGACGTATTTAGTTGACTCCTGTAGCTTATACTTCTTGGTATAAATTCCAGTATTCTGTTTGCTTTATTACGTATGCTAGACATTGTTGTCTTGGCTTAAGGTTCCTGATTATCTTTACTCCAAAGTCCTTTTCGCATTATGTATGACCAAGTTCTTATTAACATTCCCGAGCTTCAGGAATTTGCAGTTACCTACAGTGAAGTACATCTGCCACTTTTTTGACCACGACACGAGCTTTTCTAAATTCCCCTAAAGTTCTGTGGCATCTTCATCTGAATCAAGTCAGCGAATTTGCTCATATCACTTGTTATTCCCCCGCCAAGGTCATTAACAACGGTCCATTATTCTGTAATAACACGACCAGAACGCACCGTGTATCCTAATATCTTACCAAGTTTTAGTATATCACTGTTACCACTATTTATTCTTTAAGGAAAACTCGCTGTACAAGAATGGTATACAATACCGACAAGATGAAATTGAGACATATGCAACATCTGGGTATCTTTATTGTAAACGTTTCGCCACAGTTCTCCTGTCTTCAAGTTATGTCCTGGAATTTGTATTGATAAAGCCACTTGGCTTGTACTCGTTGGAACGCAGGAGGGAGAGATATATCATAATCTACACTTGGAAAATCTTGGAAGGAATGGTCCCAAATCTGCACACAGAAATCACTCCCTACGAAAGTAAAAGACTGGGCAGGCGATGCAAAATGCCCCCAATAAAAAGTAGGGGCGCCATTGGTACACTAAGGGAAAACATAAGTGTCCGGGGCCCAAAACTGTTTAACAGCCTCCCATCAAGCATTAGGGGAATTGCCAATAAACCCCTGGCTGCCTTCAAGAGAGAGCTGGACAGATACCTAAAGTCAGTGCCGGATCAGCCGGGCTGTGACTCGTACGTTGGACTGCATGCGGCCAGCAGTAACAGCCTAGTTGATCAGGCCCTGATCCATCGGGAGGCCTGGTCGTGAACCGGGCCGCGGGGGCGTTGATCCCCGGAATAACCTCCAGGTAACCAGGTAACCAGGATGGCGAAACGTTTACATTAAAGATACCCAGATGTTGCACATGTGTCTCAATTTCATCTTGTCGGTATTGTATACCATTCTTGTACAACTTGTCAGACACTGCTACATCATGGAATCTCGATTCTGAGGACATGTACATAACCTTCATGACTACGACAACTACTACTACAACTAACCCATCTCTTTGGGTAAGGCCTACTTCCACTGGGGAATCCCGCCTACCAGTGACTATGCCCTCGTCTGCTACCCGTCCTATTTTCACCTGACGTTACTATATAAGCGTCAGGTGCCTTGCTTCTGCTTCAGAATCTCCACGACTACCATGCTCTTCGCACCAACTGCTAGGTTGAGGGACTGATTACCTCATCTTCTGTACATAGTTCTCCTGTCTTCAAGTTATGTCCTGGAATTTGTATTGATAAAGCCACTGGATGGCGAAACGTTTACAATAAAGATACCCAGATGTTGCACATGTGTCTCAATTTCATAAGGAAAACTCGTTTCAGGCATATTATGACCATTTTGTAGTAATAAGTTATCACAAATTATATACACTGATGGATCTAAACAGGAGTTTTCTGGCAGGGCTGCATCTACTCTTGTTGCCACCTCCCTAGTTAAGAACGATAATAAATTTGTTGAGTTAGGCATAAGAATTAACTGGGCGTCTACACTGCAATCTGAATTGTTTGCAATCCTAATGGCGCTAAAGCTAACCTATGACACCAAGCTTGACTCTATCATCATTACTGATTCTATGTCATCATTGAAGGCTCTTGACTAATATAATGACTCCAATAACATACTCATTGGAGAAGCCAGGTATAGACACTCAAAAATCAGGGACAAAGGAATTAATGTACAGTTGCTATGGATCCCATCACACATTGGATTACTCCTTCATGATAAAGTTATGTTAGCCAAGAAGAGTACCCAGAAGGAGAATGTAGAATATAACTTTGGTATAACTGTGTCTAGCATTAGGAATAATATTAGGAGAGAAGTAAATAATGAAAATGATTGTTATAGGAATGCAATTAGAAGCCTGAGTAGATCTATAACCCACTATGATAACATGAACGTAGATAAATATGTTTATGGAGCAACGTGCAATGTGAACAGATTGACTGATGTTGTAGTGGCCAGGCTTAGGCTTGGTTACAAGTACTTCTGGCAGTTTGGGAGACACACAGATGATGATTAAACTAAATGTAAATTATGTGATCAGGCATATGGTCACTGTCTTGAGCACTATGTGCTTAATTGTCCACTTATTGAAGAATACAGAGACAGACAGTATAATAACCTATGTGACATGTCAAGATATCTTATTAATGAAAATAAGATACCAGATATACTAAGCAAATTTCCTAAATTTGCTTGTAACAGATAAGTGAACTATAGATATATAGATATAAATCCATATGTATTCATGTTAACCCCTTGGGGCCTAGTTCCGGGACCTTTTGTGTATCCACATGCTCTTGCGCTACCGTCCACAGGATGGATATGGGGTGCACAATAAACTAGCCACTTCAGTGGCAAAATCTAAAATCTATGACCATTTTATGCGTTGCTGCTTTGGCATCAGCTTCATACTAACCGAAACACAAAAGTCCTTTTCGTATGTGGCATGATTCAGTATATTGTCTTGAACCCGCGATTAGGAGTTAAACTTGTCCACATTGAAGTGACTCGCATTTCATGCACATAGACAACAAAAACTCGACAAAGCTTGAAGCTTCTTGGCTCTCTTCGGACCTGGTCTGCCTGTTTTTGTGTGCTAGTTGCCATATATTTCCCTCAGCTAGGTCGTTGAAGGTAGACTGAGAAAAATTGTTGCTTGGTAATAACTAAAGGCAAATAGAACAAACTATGGTCATTAAAATGAATATTTTGAGTAGCTTAAAAATAAAGATCAATAATTTAAGATTAATCCGGGAAGGTTAATAATTCATGGCAACAAGAGAAAGAAGAGTGGCTTGTTTTCGTTGGAGACTTTTGGTTCTTTCAGATGTGACCCACAACTGTCGACTAACTTAAGTACTTATTTACTGTTCGGTGAACAGGAGCAATAAGTGTAAGAAAACCTTCCCATACGACTAGTCTTCCCTTAATGTCGTTTCTGTTGCACCTGTCTCGCCACACTTTCTTCGATGTCAGTTTATCTCTTCCTTTTATCTCTCCTTCCTTCCTCCGAGGTCATCGTTTCTCTCTCTCCCTCTTGTACGTAAATAAAAAAAAAATCTTTTGTTTCTCTTCCCTTCTTTTAACATCGTTTCTCTCCCACTAGTCTATTTATTTCCTTCCGTATGATTTACTCTACATTTCTTCGAAAATTATTTGTTCCACAACATTGCTTGCTAACACTGCCAACAAAACCACTGTCTGTTGTTTATTCTCCCTTGTTTGATGCTCTCGTGGACGGAAATTATATTTAAATAACATTTTAAACTACGTTTTGAAAACTTGAGATTTTTTTTGTTGAACTATTATATATCATTTGATCAAATAATTTTCATGTATTTACTTTTTTTTTTTTGCTTTCCGAAAGCCTTAAGTTATTTACATTTACAGCTCAGTAAAAAATTAGAATATTAACAACTCTCAGAGTAATTTGTTAATGGCTGGCTAGACCTCCACAGTATAGAAGAAAAAAAAAGAGGAGGCAAAAAGAGAGGAAGAGAAAGGTGAAGAAAAACACATGAAACGCACCCTTAGGTTATTGACACAGTATTACTAAGTAACAGTGGAGTTCCTAGGTCCTTTTCCCGGGAATCGAACCAAAGTATTTTAGGTTGTAAGCAGAACTCTACACCCAGAACTACAGGAACCGTCTGAGGTGCTCAACAGAACTGCCTCACATGGTTGCCTGTCTCCTCTGTTTGAGAAAACAGTGTCTCTGAACTCTGGCTGTCCATCACGGGATTGCTAGAGTGCAGAGTGTTTCGTGTGTTGACACACAAACACAGACTTGCAGTACGTGCACACAGAAATACGAACATTTCGTCAATCGTAGATAGGGTTTTACGAAAGAGTAATATTTTTATGACTGGTTAAGACATTCAGTAACGTTTTATTATTATACACAACACGTTGCATGCTTTTAATTTGCTTTTTAGAATATTGCAGGTGTTTGTTAATAGATACGTATATTCATAAAAGCTGTTGTGACGCACCCAGCCGAGCTGAGTGCGTGATCTTTGATGGATCGCTGGTTAAGTGGATAAGGTATTGTGAACGTTGTTCTGTCTCTTGAGGCGGGAGAATGTGTCGCAGGATCGAATCTTAGCTGGTCGCAATCTGGTAAATGTTTCAATACCACTTGTTTCGTGGTTTCATTACTTTAAGAACATGAGAAAGAGGGAACACTGCAACAGGCCTACCGGCCTATGCGAGGCAGGTCCAATTCTCCTACCGGTTTAAGCTCACTGACCTAGTGACCTAAAGCTCACTGGCCGTCTGACTACACTGACCTAGTGAGGTCAAACACGTCACTTGGAGGAGCACAGCATCCGACCTAGTAGCACAAGCTAGTTAGGTCCAACTCACACCCACCCACACCCACTCATGTATTTATCCAACCTATTTTTAAAACTACACAACGTCTTAGCTTCAATAATGGTACTCGGGATTTTGTTCCAGTCATCCACAACTCTATTACCAAATCAGTGCTTTCCTATATAAGAAGAACATAAGAACGAAGGAACACTGCAGAAGGCCTACTGGCCCATGCGAGGCAGGTCCAAGTCCCTACCGGCTTAAGCCAATGCACCCAACCTAGTCAGGTCAGGTCACATTGAGTTAAGGGAGGAACACGGCAACCGACCTGTTAGCACAAGCTATCAGGTCTAACTCACACCCACCCACATCTACTCATGTATTTATCCAACCTATTTTTAAAGCTACACAACGTTCTGGCCTCTATAACGGTACTTGGGAGTTTGTTCCACTCATCCACAACTCTATTACCAAACCAGTACTTTCCTATATCCCTCCTGAATCTGAATTTTTCCAACTTAAAACCATTGCTGCGAGTCCTGTCTAGGCTAGATATTTTCAGCACACTATTTACATCCCCTTTATTTATTCCTGTCTTCCACTTATAAACCTCAATCATATCCCCCCTGATTCTACGTCTTTCTAGAGAGTGCAGTTTCAGGGCCCTTAGTCTATCCTCATAGGGAAGGTTTCTGATACATGGGATCATCTTTGTCATCCTCCTTTGTACATTTTCCAGAGAATTTATATCCATTCTGTAATACGGTGACCAAAACTGTGCAGCATAATCTAAATGAGGCCTAACCAAGGATGTATAGAGTTGAAGAACAACCTGAGGACTCCTATTATTTATGCTTCTTGATATGAAGCCAAGGATTCTATTAGCTTTATTGCGAACACTTATGCACTGTTGTCTTGGTTTCAGATTACTGCTAACCAGAACTCCTAAATCTTTTTCGCAATCCGTAATATTAAGATCTACATTATTTAGTTTATATGTGGCATGGTTATTGTCCTGTCCAACATTTAGAACTTTGCATTTGTCTATATTAAACTGCATCTGCCACTTCTCCGACCACTGCATCAGTCTATTCAAATCTTCCTGGAGTGCTCGAATGTCCTCGTCAGAATGAATTCGACGGCCTATTTTGGTGTCATCGGCAAACTTGCCGATGTCGCTCTTTATGCCCTCATCTATGTCGTTTATGTAGATTGTGAACAGCAGGGGGCCCAACACTGACCCCTGTGGAACACCGCTCGTGACGCTTCCCCACTCTGATTTCTCCCCATTTATGCAAACTCTCTGCTGCCTATTTGTCAACCATGCCTCTATCCAGGAAAAAATTTCTCCTCCTATTCCATGTGCTTTAATTTTCCTCAATAGTCTCTGATGTGGGACCCTGTCAAAAGCCTTACTGAAGTCCATATACACAATATCATATTCATTACCATGATCTACCTCCTCAAATACCTTAGTGAAAAAAGTTAATAAATTCGTAAGGCAGGAACGCCCCTTTGTAAAACCATGCTGAGATTCGTTGATTAATTTATGCTTTTCAAGGTGGCTACGAACTGCCTCGGCAATTATTGATTCCATAAATTTTCCCACTATGGAGGTTAGGCTTATTGGTCTATAGTTCGAAGCTAAGGACCTGTCACCTGTTTTGAAAATAGGTATCACATTTGCCATTTTCCACTTATCTGGCACCATGCCAGTTTGTAGTGATATGTTGAAAAGATTAGCCAAAGGTGTGCTAAGCTCCTCTTTACATTCCTTTAGAACCCTTGCATACAGTTCATCAGGGCCTGGGGATTTGTTAGGTTTTAATTTATCTATTTGCCTAAGGAATCTGAATCTGAATTTTTCCAGTTTAAAACCATTGCTGCGAGTCCTGTCTATATTAGATATTTTTAGCATGATATTTACATCCCCTTTATTAATTCCTGTTTTCCATTTATACACCTCAATCATATCCCCCTAATTCTACGCCTTTCTAAAGAGTACAGATTCAGGGCCCTAAGTCTGTCCTTATAGGGAAGATTTCTGATACATGGGATCAACTTTGTCATCCTCCTTTGAACGTTTTCCAGTGCATTTATATCCATTCTGTAATACGGTGACCAGATCTATGAAGCATAATCTAAATAAGGCCAAACCAAAGATATATAGAGTTGAAGAACAACCTGAGGACTTCTATTATTTATACTTCTTGCTGTGAAGCCAAGGATTCTATCTTTGTGAATACTTACGCACTGTTGTCTTGATTTCAGATTACTGCTAACCAGAACTTCTAAATCCTTTTTGCAATCCGTAAAGGATTTAGTTCTGGTTAGTAGTAATCTGAAACCAAGACAACAGTGTATATGTGTTCGCAATAAAACTAACAGAATCCTTGGCTTCATAGCAAGAAGTATAAATAATAAAAGTCCTCAGGTGATTGAAATTAGCCTTCAGCTAATTTCAGCCAAAAGAGTAAAATAAAAGTTTGGCCCAAAAAGAAAAAGATTTTTTTTTATTTTTGACCAAAGTAATGTATACAGGAGAAGGGGTTACTAGCCCCTTGCTCCCGGCATGTTAGTCGCCTCTTACGACAAGCATGGCTTAGAGAGGAAGAATTCTGTTCCACTTTCCCATGGACATAAGAGGGAATATACAAGAACGAGAAAGAGTAAGAAAATAGAAGAAAACCCAGAGGGGTGTGTACATACGGTAGTACCTCCCTGGGCAGTTGCTGTCTACCAGCCTACTACCTATAAGGGTAACCGTGGCCGGTGACACCTACGCTACTCTGAGACCTCTCTCCCTGCTTTGGTTGCTCCCTTGCACCATTGCACAGCTCCTGATGATGCACTGAGAAGCGTGAAAGTACTTGAGCTAAAGATTTCCACCCCCCTGTGGGTTGTCCTGCATAGTTAAAATATATATATGCAATAAGATCACAATAAACAGGTGATTTCAGAATATGCAAAACAATCACTGTGAAAGAATAGTGAAATTCCAAGCGCTTTCGTTACTTCTCACATTAACAAGGAACTATATAGTTCATTGATAATGTGAGAAGTCACGAAACGCTTGGAATTTCACTATCCTTTCACAGTGGTTGTTTTGCATATATATATAAATATATATATATATATATATATATATATATATATATATATATATATATATATATATATATATATTATTGTAACCACGAACGAGTGGTATTGATCAATAACAACACTGCGCTAGCCAAGGATTCGAACCTATGTTGTACTGGCCTGCCTCATGGTAAGCGAGAACCACATAAGATAAGATAAGATTTCGTTCGGATTTTTAACCCCGGAGGGTTAGCCACCCAGGATAACCCAAGAAAATCAGTGCGTCATCGAGGACTGTCTAACTTATTTCCATTGGGGTCCTTAATCTTGTCCCCCAGGATGCGACCCACACCAGTCGACTAACACCCAGGTACCTATTTGCTGCTAGGTGAACAGGACAACAGGTGTAAGGAAACGTGTCGAAATGTTTCCACCCGCCGGGAATCGAACCCGGGCCCTCCGTGTGTGAAGCGGGAGCTTTAGCCACCAGGCCACCGGGCCACCCACATGACGCTTTAAACCACAGGACCACCCAACCCTACAAGAATGGCGCAGCCAGCACACAGCTAGCTGTGTGCTGGCTGTGCTGGCCATCCGAGGGCATACGGAGGTGTGGGAGCTTCTAAGCTAATTTCATTCTCATCCCTGTTTGGTGTACTAGCCTCACGAGCAGTACTTATATATTATTGAGAATGAAATTAGCTTAGAAGCTCCCACACCTCCGTATGCCCTCGGATGGCGGTCCAACAGCTAGCTGTGTGCTGGCTGCGCCATTCTTGTAGGGTTGGGTGGTCCTGTGGTTTAAAGCGTCATGTGGTTCTCGCTTACCATGAGGCAGGCCAGTACAACATGGGTTCGAATCCTTGGCTAGCGCAGTATATATATATATATATATATATATATATATATATATATATATATATATATATATATATATATATATATATATATATATATATATATATATATATATATATATATATATATTGCAATGGATCGGAGAATACCTGACAGGGAGGCAACAACGAGTCATGGTACGTGATGAGGTATCACTGTGGGCACCTGTGATGAGCGGGGTCCCACAGGGGTCAGTCCTAGGACCAGTGCTATTTTTGGTATATGTGAATGACATAACGGAAGTGTCCCTGCTCGCAGATCTTGTGAAGTTAATGAGGAGAATTAAATCAGATGAGGATCAGGCAAGACTACAACGAGACCTGGGCAGGCTGGACGCGTGGTCCAGCAACTGTCTCCTCGAATTTAGCCCCGCCAAATGCAAAGTCATGATGATCGGGGAAGGGCAAAGAAGACCGCAGATCATAGGCTAGGCGGCCAAAGACTGCAAACCTCACTCAAGGAGAAAGATCTTGGGGTGAGTATTAACATCTCCATTCAAAGCAGGTGAAATCGCAGATCTAGAGAGTGTACAGAGATCCTTTACTGCATGTATAAGTTCTGTCAAGCACCTTAACTATTGGGAACGCTTGGAAGCACTTGACTTGTACTCGTTGGAACGCAGGAGGGAGAGATATATCATAATCTACACTTGGAAAATCTTGGAAGGAATGGTCCCAAATCCGCACACAGAAAGCACTCCCTACGAAAGTAAAAGACTGGGCAGGCGATGCAAAATGCCCCCAATAAAAAGTAGGGGGGCCATTGGTACACTAAGGGAAAACACCATAAGTGTCCGGGGCCCAAAACTGTTCAACAGCCTCCCATCAAACATTAGGGGAATTGCCAATAAACCCCTGGCTGCCTTCAAGAGAGAGCTGGACAGATACCTAAAGTCAGTGCCGGATCAGCCGGGCTGTGGCTCGTACGTTGGACTGCGTGCGGCCAGCAGTAACAGCCTAGTTGATCAGGCCCTGATCCATCGGGAGGCCTGGTCATGGACCGGGCCGCGGGGGCGTTGATCCCCGGAATAACCTCCAGGTAACCTCCAGGTAAGCATGTCTTCGGAAGCACATATCAACCAGATAACTGCTGCAGCATATGGGCGCCTGGCAAACCTGAGAATAGCGTTCCGATACCTCAGTAAGGAATCGTTCAAGACTCTGTACACCGTGTACGTCAGGCCCATACTGGAGTATGCAGCACCTGGTCAAGCTCGTCAAGAAATTAGAGAAAGTGCAAAGGTTTGCAACAAGGCTAGTTCCAGAGCTCAGGGGAATGTCCTATGAAGAAAGGTTAAGGGAAATCGGCCTGACGACAATGGAGGACAGGAGGGTTAGGGAAGACATGATAACGACATACAAAAAACTGCGAGGAATAGATAAGGTGCACAGACAGGATGTTCCAGAGAGGGGACACAGAAACAAGGGGTCTCAACTGGAAGTTGAAAACTCAGACGAGTCACAGGGATGTACAGGGAAGTACTTCTTCAGCCATAAAGATGTCAGGAAGTAGGACAATCTTCGGAGTGATGTAGTGGAGGCAGGATCCATATATAGCTTTAAGAAGAGGTATGATAAAAACTAATGGAGCAGGGAGAGTGAACCTAGTAGTGACCAGCGTAGAGGCGAGACCAGGAACTAGTACACACACATGTTTATATAACCTGCAAAATACGGAGAAGTGACAGGGTGGACTGAGACAGACTGTTTGAGAGACGGGAAAAATTCCCGACGGCACAGCTTAGCGAGAGGAAACATTTTTTTTCCAGCCTTAATAATAAAAATATTTCTACAAGTACATGTACAAGGTTACCTGGAGGTTATTCCGGGGATCAACGCCCCCGCGACCCGGTCCATGACCAGGCCTCCCGATGGATCAGGGCCTGATCAACTAGGCTGTTACTGCTGGCCGCACGCAGTCCAACGTACTAGCCACAGCCCGGCTGATCCGGCACTGACTTTAGGTATCTGTCCAGCTCTCTCTTGAAGGCAGCCAGGGGTTTATTGGCAATTCCCCTAATGCTTGATGGGAGGCTGTTGAACAGTTTTGGGCCCCGGACACTTATGGTGTTTTCTCTTAGTGTACCAATGGCGCCCCTACTTTTTATTGGCGGCATTTTGCATCGCCTGCCCAGTCTTTTACTTTCGTAGGGAGTGATTTCTGTGTGCAGATTTGGGACCATTCCTTCCAAGATTTTCCAAGTGTAGATTATGATATATCTCTCCCTCCTGCGTTCCAACGAGTACAAGTCAAGTGCTTCCAAGCGTTCCCAGTAGTTAAGGTGCTTGACAGAACTTATACGTGCAGTAAAGGATCTCTGTACACTCTCTAGATCTGCGATTTCACCTGCTTTGTATGGAGATTCTAATGTACAGCAGTATTCCAGCCTAGAGAGAACAAGTGATTTGAAAAGGATCATCATGGGCTTGGCATCTCTCGTTTTGAAAGTTCTCATTATCCATCCTATCATTTTCTTTGCACGTGCGATCGTGGCACTGTTGTGATCCTTGAAAGTGAGATCCTCAGACATTACTACTCCCAGGTCCCTTACATTATTTTTCCGCTCTATTGTATGGCCGGAGTCAGTAGTATACTCTGTTCTAGTTATTATCTCCTCCAGTTTTCCATAACGGAGTAGTTGGAATTTGTCCTCATTGAACATCATATTGTTTACCGTTGCCCACTGGAAAACTTTGTTTATATCTTCTTGGAGGTTAACCGCGTCCTCAGCAGATGACAGCCTCATGCAGATCCTAGTATCATCCGCAAAGGATGATACGGTGCTGTGGTGTATATCTCTGTTTATGTCTGATATGAGGATAAGGAATAAGATGGGGGCGAGTACTGTGCCTTGTGGAACAGAGTTCTTCACACATAGCTGACATCAGTGACATACTACTGTATAGAAAGCTCCTTTTTATGCAGAGCATTTCCATCAAATTAGGTCAATTTTGTCGCAGGATGCGACCCACACCAGTAGACCAGCACCCAGGTACCTATTTTACTGCTAGGTGAACAGGGACAGCAGGAGTCCAGAGGAAACATGGCCAAATGTTTCCATCCGTGCCGGGGATCGAACCATGGACCTCAGTGTGTGAGCTGAGAACCCTAGTAATGTGGAAATAGCTTTTAGAAGGGGCACGATAAGGCTCTCGAAGCCAGGAGAGAGACAGCGAACAAAATAGCAGGTATAGAAGAGGCGGGGCCAGGAGCTGAGACCTGACCTTTGCATCCGCATATAGGTGAGTACACATAACGTGTACATATACTTGTATATCTCCAGCATGTGACACTGCATCACATATTTTAACGGTAAATATTTGTTTTTTAAGACTTAAAACAGCTCGTCAACACACGTGATTCTCTTCTCTTCTAAATAATGATTTTACAAGGGCACAAGAATTAGTGCTGTGTATTATGCTGAAGGTTTCATTACGGTTTTAAGAGAGCGGACGTGACAACCTGCACGAGCACTGTGTAGCGAGCCTCCCTACACTCCTCCCTCCCTCTTTCCACGCCTTGTAACCCTCAACCCAAACCATTCCTTTCCCTGCCATGATACCATCTCCTCCCTCCCCCCCCCCCTTAATCTTCCCTTCCCAGAACCACCGTCACCCCTCTAACGGTTGCTTCTCCACAGCTGTCCTTAAGGAAGTTTAGTCACAGGTACACTTAAGAACATAAGAACATAAGAACGAAGGAACACTGCAGAAGGCCTACTGGCCCATGCGAGGCAGGTCCAAGTCCCTACCGGCCTAAGCCAATGCACCCAACCTAGTCAGGTCAGGTCACATTGACTTAAGGGAGGAACACGGCAACCGACCTGTTAGCACAAGCTATCAGGTCTAACTCACACCCACCCACATCTACTCATGTATTTATCCAACCTATTTTTAAAGCTACACAACGTTCTGGCCTCTATAACGGTACTTGGGAGTTTGTTCCACTCATCCACAACTCTATTACCAAACCAGTACTTTCCTATATCCCTCCTGAATCTGAATTTTTCCAACTTAAAACCATTGCTGCGAGTCCTGTCTAGGCTAGATATTTTCAGCACGTATAGTTATCATACATAGTGTAAATTACCTGGGATAACTCTTCCCTCTCCCTTACAACAACAACAACAACAACAACAACAACAACAACAACAACAACAACAACAACAACAACAACAACAACAACAACAACAACAACAACAACAACAACAACTATTATTTCTACAAAGTACAAGTTAAAACTGATACAGACTTAGTTGATAATACTGGTATATTATATAGAAAGTTCCCGGTTATGCAGAGCATTTCGGGCAGCTTAAGTTAATCTTGTCCCTCAGGATGCGACCCACAACACTCGGCTAGCACCCAGGTACCTACTTACTGCTAGGTGAACAGAGGCAGTAGGTGTAAGGAAATGTACCTAAAGTTTCGCCTGTGCCGGGGATCGATCCCAAATCCTCAGTGTGTGAGCCATGGACGCTGCTAACACGTATATATGTATTTTGAACAGAGGAGTTTGCCTCTCGTGAAATTTAACCTTCTGTTATCTTACACAATATAACTGCAGAAATTGTCTTTATTTTCTCTTTGTTACGTCTAGACAATGTATTTTTGGGGCCTCTAAACCCATAAGGGTCATACGGCGCTTGGGAAAAACGGAAGGCAATCAGGTTCGGTCAAAGAGCCTCTGTGTGGTATCAAGGAACTTCTCTTTAGGGATGTTACGTCTAGAATTATGGGACAATTATATGAACAGGTACTCTAATTACACAAAGGAATGTTTTATACCAATTAATTTAAAAAATGTAGCCTTATGTTGCTACTCTTTGAAAACCACACACACACACACACACACACACACACACACACACACACACACACACACACACATACACACATACATATATATATATATATATATATATATATATATATATATATATATATATATATATATATATATATCGTGTTTGAAGTAGGGTAAGCTAGTGTAATTAATTCCTTATTTCTATTCTACATTCTGAAGCTCAATGAAAAATATGGATAAGAGTCTTTGTAAATTTACAGGAAGGGTTAAGAAATTGACGTTGAGCACCACGTAAATAAATTAACGTTGTAACATGTGGGTAGGGCGACTCACAACTAAAGAGCTATTTCTTTTATGTTAGTAAGGGGCTCTTGATCCAAGGAATTGGGTTTATCCTCCCCATAGTTCGAGTGAGCATGATTGCCTCCCATTTCCGAGGCATTGTATGATCCTACGGGTTTAGTTCTTGCCCTTATTTTTATAATAATTCCGTCGATTCCAGCACCAAGAAGTATAACATTCAAATTTGTACGTTTTCTATTTTTCCTGCGCCACTTCCTTGCCGGACGTATCAGTAGGTTACCTGTTGACTCTTCCCGGGGGTCACCGTGGCCCGGTCCCAGACCAGGACTCCTGGATTCTTGCCTGATTCACCAGGCTGTTATCGTTCTATTCAAAGAAACGTACACTTACAAGTGTGTACATCTCAGCCTATATGTAAGGAGAAGTGTGTATATCTCAGTGTGTATACATAAAGGTCGTATGTTGTTAAATATTTAGAGAAATGTCCTTGATAGGAGTGTGTGGGAAGAAGTTGTAAAGCCGACAAGCCAGTTCAGGAAGAGAGCTAAAAGGTACCTAATTAATGAATCTAGAGAAAAGGATGAGAGTGATTTCTTGTATTTCTAACATTCATGTTCCTATTATTGTAAGCTGATCCTATCTTTAATGTTAATGTAAATAACTCAGTTTACCTTATTCCTAGTATATCTCCTTTTATTTAACTGATTTTTACACAGTAGAGTTACTTAGCTGTTTAAACGTTTAAGGTTTAAATAATAAGATATTACAAGGACCCAAATCGAAATAAGTTCTTTTGACTTTTTGGGAGTTATCCTAGGTAATTTACACTATGTATGATAATTAAATTTACTTTCTTAAGCTGATTAAAAGATACTGTGGCTGAATGAAAGTCTTCAGTGAGTCAACGAACAGCTGGAAGATCAAGCTTTCATAAGTGTATAAAACATATGATAAACTTTGACATGTGTCGTCGAAGGAGCAGGTGACTAGGAGACGAGAGATGCGAACCTGACTGGTATCAGCTCAGGGGAGCGGCGCGTGCTGAGGAACACGTGAGCCATTAATCAGAACCGGAGAAGTTTCTAGTTGGGGCCCTTGACTCTTAATGCTCAGTGTACACCGCCTTCCTGACCCAACAGTTAAGTTTACACCTCACGGTCTCCTATTCATCTGCTCTTCCACCTCACGTCTAGTCATCTGCTCTCCTGCCTCACGTCTCCTAGTCACAACTAATCACACACACACACACACACACACACACACACACACACACACACACACACACACACAGGATCCATACATATCTTTAATAAAAGGTATGATAAAGTTCTTGGAGCAAGGAGTGGACCTAGTAGTGACTAGCGAAGAGGCGGAGCCAGGAGCTGTGAATCGATCCCTACAACCACACATAGGTTAATACATACAGCGTCTCCTCACAATCAGATCAACGGGATTAGCACTTGGTAATACAATGATGCATTAAAACAAATGCCAGTAAGTCAACAGTTACGCATTTCCACTACAAGTGAACCACACCTAATGTCGAACTCTGATCCACTACAACTCACACCCCTGTTCCACACTCCACCAACACCGCCGTACTCAGAGTCACCCTTGACTCCAAACCAGGCTCAGCACACGTTGATCACAGCCAAGCGAGTGATGGCAGACGACTTCACCTCTACACGACGCTCATACGTCCCCTAATTACCTACACACCTCTCGCTCTCCGATTCGGGTCCTATACCTTGAAGCTGCAGTGAATCCAGAACAGGGTGTTGCGTTGGGTGCCACATGACAGGTGGCAGGACTTCGCCACGAATGAGTCTCTCCACATCAGGTCCGGCATCCCTGTTCTTTATGTCTTCTGGAAAAAACTCAGTGATAAGCAACTGGAGAGACTTGAGACACTATGAGGATTGGACTACCTTCCGAGACAAGACCATCAGACGCCCTTACAACCGTCTCAACTTGTTTCAAACTCTCAGCGCCCTGCTCCTATCCCTCTGTACCATTATCTTTCTAATCTAGCCCGTTAGAAACATCTTTTTGGTTTCTTTTGTTTTCCTAACCTAATCTTATGCCACACCACTTCCCATTATAGCCATGCAATAGTCGTATTTCCGGTGTACTGTGACAAACGAAGAGCCTTGTGTATGTCGTCCCAAGTGTTCACCATACTCTGCCGGTCCCTAACCCCGCGCCTGACATGTCATGAGTTACCGAGTACTGCCGAGAGCAAGAGCATTGCCACACAATGCTTCATTGCTTGGTCTAGTCCTGTATTTTCTATAAACTTGATAGAGACTGATCTCAATACGAAACGTTGTCTCAATAAGGGCATCAATTCTGCCATAGTGTCATTGTATTGAGTAGGGTAATTCCGACACGAGTCGTTATTGTATGACCCGTTCAGTGAAAATGTCCATATAACCTAGGGCGCAGCAAGATAACTAAATAAAATAGTTAAGGTGAATGAAATGACGCTATGTCGACAAACACACAACTTGCAAGAGAGGATATTACTGGAACAAAGTATCGGTCTGAGTAGGGTTTCACCACAGAACGAAATACTGTCCCAATGAAAGCTTGTTCTGCAGCTTGTCTTTATGCTGAAGCACGTGAAGATGGGGTGGCTGCCGGCCTCTGGCTGGCCATGGCAGCAGGGACCACCGTCCTACCCCGTGTTGGACTCATTGATCTGAGCGGAAATCAGGTCAGTTTCCTGCCAGACTTATCCAGATGAGGGTCGTGTTATTTTTTTTATGTATTTTTATACCTGCTCTTTGCTTACTTGGAATATGAAAGTTTTAATCAAATTGTTTTTATAATTATTGGTTTGCGCTTTGCTTCACTGATTAGCTTACAGTTTGTTGAGAATTATAAGGTAAACATAGAGATATAAATATAACTCATCCCTGCCATGCGACCAAAACCAAACGTGGTTTAATTAAAAGCTTTTTCTTCGTGCACTCCGAATCTGCAGCAATGAGTTCCTTCAGGAAGAAGATTGAGACACTTATGCAAAATATAGGAATCTTTATTCAGGAAACGTTTCGCCACACAGTGGCTTCATCAGTCCAATACAAAGTAGAAAGGTGTAAGGAGAGGAGGAGTTTGAGGTAATCAGTCCCTCAGCCTGGAGTCGATGTGTTCAGGCTGATGGACTGAACACATCGACTCCAGGCTGAGGGACTGATTACCTCAAACTCCTCCTCTCCTTACACCTCTCTACTTTGTATTATACTGATGAAGCCACTGTGTGGCGAAACGTTTTCTGAATAAAGATTCCTATATGTTGCATAAGTGTCTCAATCTTCAACTTGTCGGTTTTTCAAACCATTCATCACATCCTTCAGGAAGAATGCTTTCTCATTGTACAAATATTTTCTAAACTCCACTATCCTCGTCACTTTATTAGAAACCGCAGACGGCGTGCATATAACATTTTGAACTCACCCAGAGAAGATTGTCGAGAGGAGATACATAGTCCTCCCCACCAACTCCGTTTGCAAACACGTTTCCAACTTCTTGTCTAATACCTCATTCCAAATATCTACCTCCACATCCGCCACCATCAAGGACATCACCAGTAATAGACAGAACAAGGTTCAATCCTCTGCAGGGGCATACATAATCCCTTGCAATGACTGCAACTAATTATACGTCGGCGAAGCATCCAGAGACCTCCAAACACGTATTTCAGAACACCAGTACGCAGGTAGATCTGACGATTTAAAGAACGCCTACGTTTAACACCGAAACTTCAATAGCCATTTTACTACAGAAACGCAAAACTTATCGCCAGAGAAGAGAACACACATAGGTGAACCCCTTGCAAAGAAGCTTCTTCATCGTTATCCTCCGTAACTACATACCCGCCCGTCCCATGGGGGTCCTTATCAGATCCAACCTACCAATCATTCTCAGCGGTCACTTACAGGTCCGTCTCAAATCCAACCTACTACTACTACTACTCTGCACCTCTCCTTCCGACAGTATTAAAGTCTCCGCACTGCCGCTTGATCTTCAGACAGTTCCTGATGACTATGGAACTGAACTTCTCCAGGCTGAGGGACTGACAACCTCAAATTCTACGACTTCAAGGGTGATGGACTGATTACATCGTCTTCACATCTCTACTGTTCCTGCCTACTTTCTGTATTCGACTGAAGAAGCCTACTGTGTAGGCGAAACGTTTCGGAATAAAGTTGCCTAACTGTTGCCTATGTGTCTTACTCACCTACCCAGCATTCTCTACTTGACTCTCCACCCTATAAATACTCATGCACTATTCACCCAGGTACATCTGTTTGTGACTTGGAAAAGTCCACTGTGTGGAGGAAACGTTGTCAATAAAATTTCGCATTGTACTGCATTTGTGTTTCTTTTTCCACTGACCTCATTTGTTACCTCACTTCTGACCTCTACTGAGCCTGACCTCATGGTGGTAGTTTGCCGTATAAGACAGTGCATGTTTTCTTTTCTTATACTTGATAAAACCAAGTCCTGGACGATACATATTGTCCTTCTGACTCCCTTGCTATCCTCTAATATTTCACTGCAGTATTGATATTAAGGGTAAAAAAATATAATTATTAGATGTTAGGTAAGACACATGTGCAACAGTTAGGTATCTTTTTTTCGAAACGTTTCGCCTACACAGTAGGCTTCTTCAGTCGAGTACAGAGGGACCTGACCTCCCAAAGTGACCTACGTCTCACCTCCTGGCGCTATATAAGGCTCCATCCTGTCACTTCAACTCCATATTGTTTCAGACTATGGAACAATGCTCTTCTCCAGACTGAGGGACTGACCACCTCAAAACTTTAAGGGTGATGGACTGATTACATCGTCTTCAAGTCTCTTCTGCTTCTATCAACTTTTCTGTACTCGACTGAAGAAGCCTACTGTGTAGGCGAAACGTTTCGAAAAAAAGATACCTAACTGTTGCATATGTGTCTTACCTAACAACCTATCTGTATTTTATACCATTTTAATGTTTAATTATTAGATGCAGAGGTGGTCATAGACTCGGGCGTTGAGTCAGTGAGCATGCGCTTGTGTAGGAATGGTATACAGTATCGACGAGATAAAGACTTAGACACATGTGCAACATCTGGATATCTTTATTTGCAGACATTTCGCAAACCAGTGGTTTTATTAGTACAAGGACATAATGTGAAGAATGTAGGATTATATACAGTGGTAGAGGTAGAGTGGTTTGGTTTTATTTTTGGGTATTGCTGAGACAGGTGTGTGGGAGTTTGAGAAGCGGAGTCTTGCGATATCTTCCCTCTAAACATGCACACTGCCACACATGCGTTCACGAAAGAAAAAAAAATTAGACTCGTGCACTCATGCGCACTAAGGGTGAATATTTCTCGCAAAGTTTTACAGGGAATATATTTTTTTAATGTTTTAAGAAGGGCAGTTTGTTGTGCAGCGTCGCTGCTATTAGAAAAACTCATGTTTTACGAAAATTTTAATTAAAAGTTGGGTTAAAATTCAATGTGCTGACGTAAAGCAGAGTTGAATTTCAAAGCGATTATAATTATTAATCCCGAGTTTCTCGCACAAGATTCAAATGTCAGAGGGACCCCCAAAAAAATCGCAGTTCTCAATTTATTTTAGAGGAACATTCTCTTATTTATTAGTGTTAAAATGGAAAAGTCATAAAACCTGGAACATATTGAGGTGTTTTATTAACTAGAATATTCTAAAATAAATTCTTGTTTTGTCTTGTGACCTGCGATTTAAAGTTTGATGAAACAAAGGATTCGAATAATTTTTTCTCTTTAATTACATTTGCTGAGAATATAAGTCACTTATTATGAGAGAGAGAGAGAGAGAGAGAGAGAGAGAGAGAGAGAGAGAGAGAGAGAGAGAGAGAGAGAGAGAGAGAGAGCACAGTGATGCGAACATATGCGTTTGATGGTCACTGAATTACACTAACGTCGTAATAATGTTGGTAGAATTACCGACAATATGTTAGGTAAAGGGACACAAGTGCAACTATTGTGACATTTCATTGTGGCAACGTTTCGCTCTCCAGGAGCTTTCATGCTCCTGGAGAGCGAAACGTTGCCACAGTAAAATGTCACATTAGTTATACTTGTATCTTTGTACCTACATAAATGGTAACGACAGTTCACACAACTACTGGAGGAATCGAGAGTGCCTCAGTGACTCATCCTCAGCTGTGCCATCCTTAGCTGTGCCATCCTCAGCTGTGCCATCCTCAGCTGTGCCATCCTCAGCTGTGCCATCCTCAGCTGTGCCATCCTCAGCTGTGCCATCCTCAGCTGTGCCATCCTCAGCTGTGCCATCCTTAGCTGTGCCATCCTCAGCTGTGCCATCCTTAGCTGTGCCATCCTCAGCTGTGCCATTACCTGACGGATCCCAACACCATAAAATGACGAATCGCCGATGTTGCGATTAATTTACGAATCAGGAATACTGTACTGTATCCCCAGATGGAACCGTCACACTGTTTTCACTAATACAAAAATAACTAATTGCAATCTACTCTTCCCCACAACAACAACAACAACAACAACAACAACAACAACAACAACAACAACAAAACTTTTTTCTTAAGCTACAACAGCGTTGAAAGTTTGAAGCCAGTCAGAAGAGGCGTTCTAAAGCTATCTCTCGGAAACAGTGGAGGAAGGAACAAAAAGTCGAAGGAAATATACGAGAATTACGATTGATATCCTAAGGGATACCAGTTGTAATTCTCGGATACCAACTCTAATTGGTATCCCTTAGGGTACCAATTGTAATTCTACGATTTTTTTCTTCTACTTTTTCTTCCTAATTCCACTGTTTCTGCGCGAGAGCTTGAGAATGCCTCTTCCGACCGACTTCACACTTTCAACGCTGTTATATCTTGTTTAGAGAAAGATTTTGTTTTATCGGGGAGACTAGATTCCAATTTACTATTTTTTATTTGTAAAAAATAGTGCGACGTTCTCGTTTATTAAGGTAGGAATAAGTCTTCCGATCGGCTTAACTTTCAGTGCTCTGTATCCAACATAGAAGAAGGCTCGAGATGCAGCTCCTGGGCTTCTTCAGAGTGCTGACTTACAGCTGCTAGGTATCCGTTAGGTTAGGTAAGATTTGTCAGGAAACAGGACAAGCGTTTCCTGACGCTGGTCTTAGTCATATGATGATCCGCAGCTGCAGCTTTTGGTCATCTGACCGAGGACTTCCGCTGGCTTTCCTGGCCACCCCTTTAAATATTATGGTTACGATTTTTAAACATTTTGCGCTAGGTATCGTGTATGGGTTGAGGTGCAGGACTCTGGTATTGTGTGGTGCGGCGGTAACGTGTCTGGGATCACTCAGGGACCGTAACTGATCCACCTTTGTTATGGATCACTAGCGTTGCCAACAGTGACATATTACTAATTTAACTTTGGCTTTCATAGGTGAATTAAATAAACAAACACAATGTATAAAAATAAATAATCAAAATAGTTAATCAGTTAAGTGGGGAAAATACTTGAATCATCTGGTAGTTATATGTATGGATGCAAAAATTATGCGCGCGCGCACACAAGTATGCGCGAACATGCGCGCTCACAAGACTACGCACATACGGGAATGTGAGAAGCATGTGCGCACGAACGCGCACACACAGCTACCAGGGAAGGGGCGGGGCCAGGAGCTGTGACTCGACCCCTGCAACCACACATAGGTGAGTGCAAATAAGTGAGTACAAACACACGCACATACACCAGCGAAGAGGCGGGGCCAAGAGCTGTGAATCGACCTCTGCAACCATACATGAGTACACACATACTTAATAGCGCAAAAATGATAATTAATTTTAGCCATGACGAAACGAAAATCGAAAATAGAACGAGACAAAGAGGAACGAAAATTGACCGAGATTACACAGTACTTATGAAGATGTCAACAATGAACACACAGCAGGTGAAGCTCTCGCTTCACACGGCGAGGGTCTGGGTTCGATTCCCAGCCAGGATAAAAACAATGGGCGTGTTTCTTTACGCCTGTTGTCCATGTTCACCCATCCGTAAAATGGGTACCTGGGTGTTAGACGACTGGTGTGGGTCGCATCCTGGGACACTGACCTAGTTTGCCGGAAATGCTTATTATAACAAGGGGCTTTCTATATTGTAGTATGTCACTGATGTCAGCTAGAACTGTTTACCTTGTAGTAAATAAAGATATCATTATATTTCAAAATATAAGAAAGAAAATGGCAGGCCACTGCCATTAAGAGGTAAACTTAAGATAAAATTGCTAAAGCCTGTGAAGCATAACATTCGGACGTTCTATAGCCACAGCAAATAGGAAAGATCTATTAAAAGACATGATAAAATAAAATTTACGAACACATCTAAGAGGTGAAGTGAGGATAGAAATGGAAGAACACAAATCTTCACAGATTATAGTTCTGTATTCTCTTGTTTAAATGGTTTCCAAAGGAAACGAAAAAAAAATTGAGTGTAGCCAAACCAAATCACGTAAGAGTCAAGAAAAAAAAAAGTGAGACAAAGATATTTATAATAGTTTTTATATGGAAACGTAAATGGAAAAGGGACATTATAAAGGAAAAAAAACCATCATATAGTCTGAAACCAAATTAAAAAATAAATAAATGAGGTGTTAGAGAGACACGTGCCATTATAGAGGGGAGATAAGAGAGATAGTGGGGGGGGGGGAGACTGGCAGTACTAGTAAAATAAAACAAACTTCAGATATTTAAAAGAAATAAAACCACAGATACTACTGAAATGTTGTTAGGTAACTGGGCACAGATGCAACTAATGTGACGTTATATTGTGGCAACGTTTCGCTCACCAGGAGTTCTTTCAAGACGTTAGAGACGGTTAGACTAAGTCTAACGGCTCCTAGAGAACAAAATATTGCCCCAGTAAAATATCACAAAAGCTGCATCTGTTTCCGCTGATCTAACATTCTCTCGGCAATTCTACCATTATCACTAATCAAATTTTAGTGACACAAATTCAAATTAAGAGAAGAAAGTCTTAGAGATAAACACACACGACCCGCCGTTCATTAAGAGAAAAGAATATTTGTCAAGGTAAAAGAGAGACAAAGTAATATATTTATAATTATTCTTTAAATTGACCGTGACAACGAAAAAAATATTGTAATGGGCACTTTAATGATGAGTATATTGGGCAGCCTGAGAAGCTCGACCAGTAAACAAATTGTGATGATCTGTTATGTATCGGCATAAAAGTCACATAAGTGAGAAGAAAACACACTGCCAATACTAAACCAATTAATTATAGATCATTACTAGAAAAGAGGAAGACGGTTTCTAAACTAACTTAGAGAGCGATCATTTTCTATAGAAATGTGTTAAATTTGACAACAAACGAAAATTGAAATAAATAATAACAACCAGGTGTTTTATATATATATATATATATATATATATATATATATATATATATATATATATATATATATATATATAATATTTAAGATAGTACCACCTCTATGGCTGGAATGGGGACCCTCATCCTCAGAGAAGACAATAAACGTACCTCAGGGAAAACTCAAGGTTCTCCCCGGAGCTGTTTGAATATTTTCCTCTCCTACCACCCTCTATATTTTATATTCTATGTGAACATTTGTTAATAAACAGAATACATTTACAGAAAACACAAACATGAATACAATGGTACAGTGTATTAAAGATCATGAATTTCCTCCAGCTCCTCCGAAGCTGGACGCAAGACAATAATGCAGCAAGCATTTCCCCTCTGGATGGCCACGCTGAGGCGCTGGAACATGAAAGTGGCTGTCCTTGGGTCCCTGGTGGTGTCAATGAGTCTGGAACCCAATTCTTTAAGGAAACGTGTAGCATTTTTTCCCCCATGATCCCAAGGTCTCTGATCCCACTGGGACAAATTGATACTGCTGGCTTATGTTCCTGTACTTGCTGATCTTGCACTCCTCCCTGTAGTCAGCAGCTCCTCCCTGTCGCCCGACACTGTGATGGATATAGGTGTCAGCCAGTGTGGACACACAGGTATAGTCCCATGCTAAGAGTTTACCATTCTTCCAGGGATAGATGGTGATCCCGTCGGGGTGGTTTGCTGGGTTGTGGGTATTGTTGGCTGCTAGTGATCGGGGCTTCCTCTCGGCTGGGCATTCAGCTGTAGCAAGGGTTCTCTTTATGATGTCGTTGACCTCACTGTGTCTTGCATGCCAGCCCTTGGTTTTGGAACAGTTAAGCCCATGTAGACCGTATTGGTCTGCTTGCGCTTCACTGCAAATACACGTATATTATGTGTGAATTAGTGCAGCAAGCCGCAGAGCCACTGCAATACGGAGGGTCTTAGGGTCGAGTCGCGTTCCCATTGCCGATATGGGAACCGTTTGGAGGAAGTCCCCAGAGTGATGTGCGCTCACAGCCTCGAGACGGGCAGTCTCCCTATCTGATGTTGCAGCCCTGATCTAGAGAGAAAGAGATTTAAAATGCTTAACAATTCTCAAACAGGCGAAATTATTTACATTGTCTCTATTCCCACAGCAGGACTCGAACCTGCTAACTTTGTATCAGAATCCACAGTACTTTGCCACGGAGCTAGACCCAAGATAAGTATGGGCGCTTAGCCGAAGCTAAGCGATGTTACCCCATACCCTCGGGCACCAAGCTCGTTTTGAAAGTTATTTCATCGAATCCTGCCACATGCAGTGGACAACGATATATATATATATATATATATATATATATATATATATATATATATATATATATATATATATATATATATATATATATTATATATATATAATGCATATTGACGTTATAGATTATAAAGTATTTAGATTCTTAATATTTATCTTCTTAGAGTCAGGGATTTAATTTCATAATCTAAATGGAAAAAAAACAATAATATCAATATCCTGCATAATTTCATTTTTTTTGTTGAAGCAATAAATGGTATCCCAGATAATCTAAATGAAATATTTCTTTTCCAATGACTTGTTTGTGGAGTCGACCAGCTGTGACTGTTGTGATGGTGCACCACCTGGGAGACGGGAAGGTGGGGGGGGGAGTGAGTAGCAACGGGGAAGGTCAATACGTTAGTACCAGCAGCAACAACAGTGAGTGTAGCAGCAACAACAGTGAGTGTAGCAGCAACAACAGTAAGTGTAGCAGCAACAACAGTGAGTGTAGCAGCAACAACAGTGAGTGTAGCAGCAACAACAGTGAGTGTAGCAGCAACAACAGTGAGTGTAGCAGCAACAACAGTGAGTGTAGCAGCAACAACAGTGAGTGTAGCTGCAACAACAGTGAGTGTAGCAGCAACAACAGTGAGTGTAGCTGCAACAACAGTGAGTGTAGCAGCAACAACAGCGACTGTAGCAGCAGCAACAACAGTGAACGTAGCAGCAACAACAGTGAACGTAGCAGCAACAACAGTGAGTGTAGCAGCAGTAACAACAGTGAGTGTAGCAGCAACAGCAACAACAGTGAGTGTAGCAGCAGTAACAACAGTGAGTGTAGCAGCAACAGCAACAACAGCGACTGTAACAGCAGCAACAACAGTGAGTGTAGCAGCAACAGCAACAACAGCGACTATATCAGCAACAGCAGCAACGACTGTACCAGCAACAGCAACAACAGCGACTGTAGCAGCAACAGCAGCAGCCACTATACCAGCAACAGCGACAACAGTGACTGTAGCAGCAACAGCAGCAACGACAGTAGCAGCAACAGCAACAACATCGACTGTATCAGCAACAGTAGCAGCGACTGTACCAGCAACAGCAACAACAGTGACTTTAGCAGCAACAGTAGAAGCGACTGTACCAGCAACAGCGACTATACCAACAACAGCAGCAACGACTGTACCAGGAACAGCAACAACAGCGACTGTAGCAGCAGCAGCTACTATATCAGCTACAGCGACAACAGTGACTGTAGCAGCAACAGCAACAACAGCGACTGTATCAGCAAGAGCAGCAGCGACTGTACCAGCAACAGCAACAACAGCAACTGTAGCAGCAACAGCAGCAGCGACTGTACCAGGAACAGCAACAACAGCGACTGTAGCAGCAACAGCAGCAGCGACTGTACCAGCAACAGCAACAACAGCAACTGTAGCAGCAACAGCAGCAGCTACTATACCAGCAACAGCGACTATACCAACAACAGCAGCAACGACTGTACCAGGAACAGCAACAACAGCGACTGTAGCAGCAACAGCAGCAGCTACTATACCAGCAACAGCGACAACAGTGACTGTAGCAGCAACAGCAGCAACGACAGTAGCAGCAACAGCAACAACAGCGACTGTATCAGCAACAGCAGCAGCGACTGTACCAGCAGCATCAACAACAATGACTGTAGCAGCAACAGCAACGACGACTGTACCAGCAACAGCAACAACAGCGACTGTATCAGCAATAGCAGCAGCGACTGTAGCAGCAACAGCAACAACAGCGACTGTAGCAGCAAAAGCAACGACGACTGTAGCAGCAACTGCAACAACGACTGTATCAGCAACTGCACCAAACACTGTAACAGCAACAACAGAAGCGAATGTAGCAGCAGCAGCAGCAGCAGCGACTGTAGTAGCAACAATAATAATAGTAATTATACAAGCAGCAGCGACTGTAGGGTCAGCAACAGCAGCTGTAGCAGCATATACAGCAGCTGCGACTGCAGCAGCGTAGGCAGCAAGCAGTAACGGTGGCACGAACAGGATCAGCAGCAACAACATCACCAGTAGCAGAACCAGCAGTAGGAGCAACATCAGAAATAGCAGCAGCAGCAACAACAACACTAACAGCAACATCAGCAGCAGTAAAATCAGAAGCAGCCGCTGCAGAAGCAGAAGCAACATAAGTAGCAGAAACATCAAACAGCATTAGCAGCAATATCAGAAGTAGCAACAGCAGAAGCAGCAACAACAGCAGCAGAAGCAACAGCAATAACAGCAATAGCAGCAGCAGCAACAACAGTAGGAGCAGCAACAGTAGCAGCACCAGCAGCCCAAACAGCAACAATAAGTAAGGCGAAGAAGTCACCCAGTGCAGCAGGATCTTTGAATCATCACTCATCTGTACAGACATCTAACAATTTCAACCAGAACAACGGCTCTTACAACATAACTGAACCCCTGGCCATTCCCCCGGGCCATACCCCTGGCCAAACCCCCGGGCACCATACCCCCGGGCACCATACCCTCGTCCATACCATAACTACTCGTCTTTTCCGTACAGGTCCTTCTCAAGTCCAACCTCTTCGCAGCATTCCCCACCTGGCTCTTCACGTCAATATACTCTCTATATATACTTATGTACTCTCTGCTCAGATAGATCTTTTTGTGACTTGATAAGGGCCACTGTGTGGGCGAAACGTGGTCAATAAAGGATCGCATTATACTGCGTGTGTGTCTATTTTCTTTTTCATTTTCAGTTCCTTGAGATCGAGTTTCTTATTCTTCTGTTCGTCTTCTGCAGCAGCAGTAACTATTGTGACAGTAGCAAGACGAGGAGACTGGACAACAGTAGCATCACGTGATGCTGGACTTGCTTCTCTTATCTCATGAGTGTTTGAAGTATTTTCTGTTGTAGGAAAAAAGTTATCGTCAATTTTTTTTTAGGAAGTTCAGTTTTTACTCGATTCTGCTTGTTTCATCTCTCTCTCTTTCTCTTTCTCTCTCTCCTCCAAGGCTGAAGGACTTATTACCTCATCTTTCGTATGTAATTCTTCACTTTATGTTCTTGTATTGTATTGATAAAGTCACTGGCTGGCGAACGTTTACGAATGAAGATACCCAGAAGTTGTACATGTGTCTAATTCTTCTTAAGAAGGTTAATATGACTCAAATTTAGTCGTAATAAACGACTGTCAATGAATAAACAGAAGGATGGACGAGAGGCTGGAACCATTGGACCTGTCAGTTTTGGGACCACTGTTCGTCTCGTCCATCCTTCTGTTTAACGTCATTTAACGAGAATAAAAATTCCACACCATTTTACAAGAAAAATGCAGATGTGAACCTACACACTCTAATTTGACTCTAAGAAGGAGACATCTATATTTTGAACGTTTGAAGCCAATTAACAGAGGCTTTTGAGAGTTATCAGATCCATTCAGGGAATTTTGGAAGGGATTATTCAGCTTTGGTCATTAGACACCTGTAAATGCCAGTAGCATCATGAATTTTGTACTTTTTACTATACAACCAACGTTGAAAATTTTAAGCCGATCGGATGAGGCTTTTCTCGTGTTATGAACGAATAAAAACGAGACACTGCAAGAAATAGGAGGAAGGATATTAAAAAATCGGACAAACACATAAAGGTACACCTTTGGGAGCACAATAATAATAATAATAATAATAATAATAATAATAATAATAATAATAATAATAATCCTGAACACGAATAATGATGCAGAGAAATTCGAGTCAATCAACATTCTCTGGTACTGTGAACTAGAGAAACAACTCTGCTGAATAAAAACAAGAATCTGAATCTTGCATGTAAAATAGCAAGCCAGAGAGTGAGGCAGCGAGCACTGCAGATGGTTGGTTAATTGGGCTTGAAGCCAATACTCACAAAAGGTCATTAAGGCTACGCGTAACCTGTTCACCACGCAGTCAGGACTACTTTGATTTTTAAAATGTTGCTCAAGTAACCTGACGGAGTGTATACGCGAAATATAATACACCTCTGAGAGTGTATGTCTTGTAATGCGGATTATATCATAAGTTGTATTTCAGGAAGCATACCTGTAGTATACCTGAAGAGGGTTTCGGGGGTAAACGCCCCCGCAGCCCGGTCTGAGACTAGGCCTCGTGATGGATCAGGGTCTGATAATTCAGGCTGTTACTGCTGGCCTCACACAAACTGATGTACGAACCACAGCCCAGCTGGTCAGGTACTAAGTGCCTGTCCAGCGGCTTCTTGAAGACAGCCAGGGGTCTATTCGTAATCCCCTTTATGTATGCTGGGAGGCAGTTGAAACAGTCTTGGGCCCCTGACACTTATTGTGTTGTCTCTCATTGTACTCGTGGCGCCCCTGCTTTTCATTGTGAGGATTCTGCATCTCCTACTGAGTCTTTTGCTTTCATAGGGGGTGATTTTCGTGTGCAAGTTTGGTACTAATCTCTCTAGGATTTTCCAGGTGTATATTATCATGTATATTTCTCGCCTGCGTTCCAGGGAGTACAAATCAAGAGACTTCAACCGTTCCCATTAATTTAAGGAGTGTCCCTACAGGATGATGATCTGCAGGTGCTGCAGAATACACTGTACGAAAGACACACATATATCTTATGTTTTAATATAACAGTAGAAATAGTAGAAACAGAAAGGTCTTAGCAAGTGTTTTATTTTAACGGTAAGGAGAAAAAGTCTTAGCAGGGAGGGAACAGGTTTTTATCTAATAGTTTAGCATTTTGCTTTAATTGTACAGTAGTAAGGCAGGAAATTCACTGACTTGGTAGGTGTTCTGTACAACCAGGCCCCGTGGCCTGGTGCCCCGTGGCCTGGTGCCCAGTGGCCTGGTGCCCCGTGGCCTGGTGCCCCGTGGCCTGGTGCCCCGTAGCCTGGTGCCCCGTGGCCTGGTGCCCCGTGGCCTGGTGCCCCGTGGCCTGGTGGCAAAAGCTCTAACTTCACACGGTGAGGGCCCGGGTTCGAGTCCCGGCGAAGGGATGGAAACATTGGACGTGTTTCCTTGCACCGGTTGTCTATGTTCGCCCATCAGTAAAATGGCTTACCTGGGTTTTAGTGAAATGATGTGTGTCGCATCCTGGGACAAAACTGACCTAATTTGCCCGAAATGCTCTGCATAACAAGCAGCTTCTATATGGTAGTATGTCATTGATGTCAGCTAGGACTGTATACCATGTACATGTACTTGTAGTAAATAAAAATACAGGGGTTGGACAAAATAATGAAAACCCCTAGCATCTTCTCATCATAATGTTGTATGGTGTATAACATCATAACATTTTGCTATTTTCATGTTTTCAAGATTTATTAATAGTTTTGCTTATTCCGTTTTGTTGAATATGTTGTTTTTTTACAGATTTACCATGAGATATTAACGAAAATCCCTAAAATGACAGATCTCTCAGACTTTGAAAGAGGTCGAATTCTTGGCGCTCGTATGGGTGGTTGTAGCGTAACGATAACAGCTGGACTTTTTGGTGTATCAAGAGGTACTGTCTCGAAGGTGATGCGAGCCTTTGTGAAAGAGGGAAAAACCTCTTCATCAAAGAAAAACTCTGGGAGGAAGCGAAAGGTGTCAGATAGGTATCGACGAACTCTTTCACGGATTTTTCGGAAGGATCGTAGGACTACAACACCCAAAATTGCAGCAGAGCTTAATGAACACCTCCATAACCCAGTTTCCACAAAAACTGTGAGAAGGGAACGTCCTAAAGCTGGATTTTATGGGAGGGCTGCAATTAGGAAACCCTTACTATCAAAAATCAATGTTGAGAGGCGTGTAGAGTGGTGTAAAAATCATCAACAATGGTCCTTAGACCACTGGAAGAATGTTATTGTCTCCGACGAGTCATCTTTCACCTTATTTCCAACGTCAGGCCGAGTATACGTGTGGAGACAGACAAAAGAAGCATATGATCCCGACTGTCTTCTTCCAACTGTGATGATCTGGGGTGCTATATCTTGAAAATCTGCAGGCCCAATGGTTGCCCTTCATGGCAGAATTAAATTATAAATCCATGAGAGGATCTGATGTTTTACAATATGTTCCTGAAGCAAGACACGACGTGCCATGTATATATACTCTCGCAACTTATTGTTTCATATTTATGTATAATGAATTTAAATAAATTTGTATTATTATTATTATTATTATTATTATTTCGAATTGAATCATTACATCAATTCCTCACTCAACAACCCCCCGTTTCTTTCCATAATTTCTGTGATGTGGCCAGGTAGTAGTTTTGGCTCTAATTTAACCTTTGCTGCTATGTCAGTCTCAAACTGACACTGCTTCCCTTGCTATTCTGCTTGCTTCTCTGCTCTCACCATCCTCTGTGTTCTGTACTTTTTCCATGCTCTCTTCATCATGCCTTTGGCCAAGCTTCAACTCTGATTTAATGAAAGACTGTAGTTTTCTTTCCCACACTTCCTGATAAGTTTGATCCTTACTGTTGCGTCTAGAGACTTTCCTAGAAGATCCTCCATCTTGTGGGCTGTCTATTAGTTCCTTCTACCAGTGGAATTCATTTAGAAATACCTCATCTCTGCATAGTCTCTTCTGTAATCTGATTTATTTTATGTTCCCCATTCACTTCCTTCCTCTCGGACTTCTAAATATTCAAATTAAACCTGTGTGATCACTTGCTTCCGACTATAGCCCATTTTTGTTTTATTTCACCTATGTCAGTTTTACCTAAAGTGAACACCAAGTCAAGACGAGCCGGTTCGTCCCCTGCCTTCATTTGTTGTGGCTTCACTGAGTTATAGTCCATCTGATATTCCTTTGTATTCAATACTAAAACCTAGTAATGTTATATCATATTTTTTTTATATATTTAAAGGGATCCTAGAACAACATTAGCCTGGTTGCCCTTACATCAACCATCTTGGGGGAATTTTTGTAAATATACATATCCAAGATGGCGCCAAAAATAGCTCGCCAGCAGGGGTTTAAATTTTAAATATTGTCATACACGTTTCTAATTTAGCTCAAATGAGGAGACTTTTATGCTGAATAATTTACTATTTAAATCTGAGTTGATTTGACTAATCCTTTATTTCTTGTTTCTAATATCTTATTTTTTATTTTTCATTCAGGAGATCGAGGTGATTGATGCAAATTTGACATGACTTTGCTATATCGTCCTTATATTATATTTCTGTATCTGTAGATTTTCATAAAAACCGTTATTGTTAATTCACCTCGAAGGAACATGTCAAAAAAGGTTCTAAGAAAAGGAAGAATTATTCATTTAATAGTGATGAATCACTAGTTCCCCGAAAAATAAGAAAAACAATATTTTGCTTTAAAATTTGTGAGTTTATAGAGCTTAAACGTCCTAATGGGTGGGACAGGTTAGGTTAGGTAAAATTTGTCAGGAAACAGGACAAGTGTTTCTTGACTCAGGTCTTAGTCATATGATGACCCCACAGCTTGAGTTTTGGTCATCTGGCCAAGGCCTTCTGCTGGCTTACCGGGCCACCCTTTTAAAAATTATGGTGAGAATTTTAACCATTTGATACATGTTGGTGGGCCAGGGTAACAGTGTGAGTGTTTTGTAGGTGCTCCATCTTTTAAGAATGTAACAGATTACTGCCATGGTTATAATGTTATGTGAGCTAGGGAAGTTGTTTTGCTTTGCTATGATGTGCATAATTTAGTTGCAGCTGAAGCACAGTATCATCTTCGTTGTTACAATGAGTTAAGGACAATCCCTGTCCATTGATGCCGAAGCTATGAAACTGCATGTTATGATATGTATGCAAGTCGAAAGATATGTGCTTGTACATCCACACTCTATCATCCATTGCTTACTGGAGGTATGTATACTCCCAGCTGAGGTCAAGAGTAGTCTGTCGACACCGTCAGAAATATTTTGGAATGTTGTCTCTTGTAACCAGTTTGGTGAGCAGACTGACATCGAGACTGGTAACTGAGCTCTCAGGGGCATGACTCTGTCTACTGAGTTTGTTTATGAGCGGATTGACGTCTTCCTCATATTTGTGAACGTGTCAGCGTGCAGGGGACTACATATACCCTGCTGATTTATCAGGCCAGACTGCGCAAAAATAGCAGGAGGAGTTGAGGCACTGGTGTGTATGTTATATGTAGAAGTTCGGAGTCTCATCGCCTTTTTCTGTATAATCCCGTCACAGCTCAAACTGCTCCTGCTGATTCCATTGTGATTAGAGAAAAGATGGTGAGCAAATTCGTCATTGGTTTCCCTTGATGTGTTTTATGACCCCATCAGTAGCACTTTCAGGACGAGGGACGTTGTCAAGTAGCATGGCAAAGGCAACAAGGTCGAGCCTATCACCGATCTAAAGAACATTTTTCTAATACTCTTGGTGGCTGGTCAGCGCCGGAAGACGAGGCATGAGCCTCTGTTTACCTATGAGCTGTTTGCAGTGCCTCCATCGTTCATTAATGACCGTGAGTGACTCCGGAAAAGGCTAAGCTTCTTGGTATGCTCGAGGTCTCACCAACAGCTGCTGACACTGTTTTCGTGGTTGTTCAACAACTGTTCTACCACATCGCGTGGCCACACAGCGATAGTCCTTCAGACCTGATCACGTCCATCAAGGGTCCTCTGAATCACTATCCAGATCGGACTCGGAAAGTCATTGTCTTTAACAAGTACCAAGAAGTTTCTGATAGAGATCATGAAAGAATGGATGGTGAAGTTCTCATCGACTACGATGAGAACCTTCGATTAGTCACCAGTCCTCTGCCCAGAAGAGATGCAATCTTGAAGACGAAGAATGACAAGCAGTGGTAGACATGTGGAGGAGAGAATATGACAATACAAACTCAGGATGATGGTGTCTTTGGTGATGATGAGGCAGACATCACTATCATCTGTGTCCTTGAGACTGCCAATTCTGGCAAGAGCATGGTCCGTGTACTTAGCGACGACACGGATGTGTTTGTCCTACTGGTCTATTGAGTTTATAGGGAGGAGCGGGAATTCATTATGCAGATGGAGTGGGCGGATGGGTCAGTGTTTGATATCACTGCCACCTGCGTTGGACTAGGGCCAAATTTCCGACAGCTGCTAGGCATGTATGCCCTCAGTGGGTGCGACACTACCTCATATCTATATGCCAAAGGCAAGAATAGTGCATTAAACACTTTTCTCGCTTGTAACTTTTCAGGTTTGTCTGACGTATTATGGGAGGTGAGCGCCACACACTTAAGCAGATCTCATGAAGGTGACACAAACCTTTTCATCACTCTTCATGATCAGCCGCCGAGGGCTTCCACGGAATCTGCTCGCTTTACACTCTTCATAAGAAAAATTCCAAAATCAAGGCCCTGCCTCTTACATCCAACAAACAAGTTCTTGTACGTGTTGCTGGCCCGTTTACAGACTGTGCCATAGAAAGCAGCAGACCAACAACTGTTCGATGAGTCTGGTGATATCACTCAACTTGGACGGAAGATCCAGGATGGTGTCCCGGATGGTGTCCCTGGAGTCATTGCTGCGAGTGGCCCAGTTCCACCTGGGATGACTGACGTAATCTGTTGTCAATGTAAGGCACAGGGGAAGTAGTCCAGCAGTATATCCTGTGGCTTGTCACACACAAAAAATCTTTCGTCCAAGTCATACAGTAATTACTATGGTGAAGACAGATGCTTTAATTTGTACACTAAGAGAAAAAAGATGTTGAGTCCGGGGATGAGGAAGGTACTGAGATAGAGGATGCGGAGGGAAAAAGAGGGCTCATAAGAAAAGTGTGAAGGCTAGGAGGATGTTGATACTGATCTTGATTACCTGGATGATGAGCGGGGTTAAGTAAGAGGTCATTATTAGTTGATATCCATATAAGCTTCCACATTATATGTGACTGTTTCTGGCATCATTCATTACTATTTTTCTCACAAACAAATGTTTAAAATATCGGATGTGTATCCACTTCTTTGCCTGAATAAAATAAATTACCATATAGCAGCATTTTCCATTCATTTTGCACCGAAGCTAAATTTGACCCTGACCTGACCTCTAGCACCTGGTCTTAATCTTGAATTGAAAAACATTAACTTCAGAAAAGGATTCTACAGTCTTTAAAACTCCGTAAAAGATACACATCTTTCTAGGAATAAAAAGAAATTCAAAAGTTAAATATTCAAGAGAGTGACCAGCGGCCATCTTGGGTTTAAGTAAAATACCCGAGTTACTCAAAGAAAAAGGTTGGGTAACTAAGCTTATTTTGTTGTTTGACTCCATGGAAGTACAAATCAATAAAAAAATCTCCATAGGTAAAATACATTACTGGTTCCCAATCCTCTTCTTTTATTTGTAGTGACTTCAGTGAGCAGATCTGGGACCAGTCCCTTCAGAGTCTTCAAGGTGTAAATTATAATGTATATTTCTCTCCTACGTTTTACGAAGTACAGTTCGAAGGCCTTCACGTGCTCCCAGTAATTTAGTGCCTGACTGAGTTTACACGAGCTGTGAAGGTTCTTTGTTCGTTGCTCAGCTCTGCAGGCCACGTTAGTATATAGCAATATTCCAACCTAGAGAGAACAAATGACCTGAAAAGTGTCATCATTGGCTTGGCATCTCTTTGTATTGAAAATTTTAGTTATCTAACTTAACATTTTCCTTGTAGCTGCGATGAAGACATTGTTGTGCTACTTGAACGTGACATTTTCTGACATTATCACTGCTAGGTCTCTCACATTAGACTTACGATTTACATGTATTCCTACTTTGTTTTAATTTCCTTAATCCTTTCGTAACGAGGTAGCTGAAATTTATTCTCATTGAGCATAATATTGTTGCTAGTGGCCCACTAGAAGACTTGGTTGTCATCAACTTGGAGGCTAGCTGTATCTTCTATGAATACCACTCTCTACAGATTTTAGTTTCGTCTGCAAAAGATGATAAAATCATATGGCTTATTTCCTAGTCTACACCAGATATGAGAATAGAAAGAAACAGAGCTCTTCACTGTAGTAGTCCTTGAAAAAAAAATATTGATAAATTGGGGCTGTCTACAGTTGTTTTTTTCAATTGCTGTACTGCCATCTTCGTGGAGTGGGGCAATATCAGTGGCTTTTATTGACTGTGGGATGATTCCAGTGTCCAGGCCCCTTACCCATAGAATATTGAAGGTACGTGATGGTTTCTCGCAGTTTTTGATGAAATTGGAGCTCCACGGGTCAGGACCTGAGGTGGACCGCATGGGCATGCAATCAATGGTCTTTTTAAAAGTCAAGTGGGGTTAGTGTTATATAAGAGATGGTTGTAGAGTTTTGCACCAATTTCACGAAGAACGTATTTGTGTTGTCAGTTTTCAGGTTGACTACCGACTCCAGTGAACAATGGAATTAATGAAAGGTGAGGCTGAGAAAAAATAAAAATAGGTTGTTCTCTCCGTGTACAAGTGCATGATGTATACACAGTGCATGATGCATACACAGTGCATGATGTATACACAGTGCATGATGTATACACAGTGCATGATGTATACACAGTGAATGAAAACATAGTGTTTTTTGTCTATGTCCTCCTCTGTATCTACTGTTTTATGTGCACCAGTACGAAATATTCAAACATACAGCCGTCATTTTTCAAAGGCTTCATGGCAGGGCTGAGCGTTAATTTAAGATAAAGTTATATAACCTCAGAGAAAAACTGCCCGTGGGTCAAGGCCAGAGATAAGTACAGCAGGTGAACGAAGAGCAGCGAGTGGCGAGCGGCGGGCGGAAGGTGGCGTGAGGTGAGCTGCAGGTAAAATAGCAGGTCAGTGGGCGGCGACCAGCAGGTGGGTAAGAAAACGTGTGGGATGTGGACCTATCAAGCAGACGCGCTGCACGTTGGCAGAATAATAATTCGCCCACAAGCGCTTCTTGAACTTTTTCTCATCGGCAAAAAATTCTAAAGCTCTAGGTTTAATAACTGAGTCAATGTTGCATTACAAGAAACAGCATATGGGGATCTTTATTAAGGAAACATTTTTCCACACAGTGGCTTCTTCAGTCCAATGCAAAGCGGAGAGGGGTAAGGAGAGGAGGAGTTTGAGGTAATCAGTCCCTTGGCCTGGAATCGATGTGTCCCATATGTTGCATAAGTGTCTCAATCTTCATCACTAGTGAGGCCTCACTTAGATTATGCCATTCAGCTTTGGTTTCCTTACTACAGAATGGATATAAATTCATTGGAGAACATACAGAGAAGGATGACTAATATGATTCATTGTATAAGGAATCTCCCGTATGAAGATAAACTTAAATCACTGAATCTTCACTGTCTTGAGAGACACAGAATGAGAGGAGATATCGAAGTGTATAAGTGGATGATGGGCATAAACAAAGCGAAATTAATAAAAAATTGAGGATATCGACTCAGGTAAGAACCAGGAGTAACGGATTTAAGTTGGATAAATTTAGATTTGAAAAGGACATAGGTAAGTACTGCTTTTTAAACAGAGTGGTCGTTGCATGGAACAATCTTCCGAGTTTTTTTTTTTTTTTTTTTTTTTTTTTTTTTTTTTTTTTTTTTTAAAACATTACAATACAAGGTGGAAATTATATTAAAAGGTACATAAAATGAGTTAAATCACAAATTCCCAATTCACCATTACAAAAATAATTACAACAGACAAAAGTGTTCTGACACCCTAATACCACACACCATGTACACCCAGTTATACCAGAGTTATATACCTGTGAAGGCTTAAACTTTGACACAATTGCACCCCCCTCCCCCCCCCTCCCGCAAAATATAACCATCACCAACCTGATTGCATCATAACTTAACATTAAAGGATAAAGATGTTACTGCGATGCAGTAACATCTTGGACACAAAAATATTAATAACAATTAAATGGGATACATGTCTTTACTTAACACAATGACACCTCAACCTGGTGAATGAAAAAATCGCAAAAGTTTAATTTTCTAAGAAGGTTGCAACAATGAATGTCAACTCCCAAAGGCAACTTATGTGCAATTATCTTAGCATGTAAACCCTAGTCATTCAACATAGTATATAAATAAAACTATATATTATGAAAACATCAGAGAATACAAAGGTATAAAGTATAAACCCAGCCATGTAGCGGCTACACGCAAAAAATTCCACATACTTCCCTAACACAGATAAAACAAAACAAATTTTCGTGACAACTGCACCTAAACACAACTCACATTATATGACTTAAGACTGCTATGTACATAGATAATAACATAATAATATGACTTAAGACTGCTATGTACATAGACAATAACATAATAATATGACTTAAGACTGCTATGTGCATAGATAATAACATAATAATATGACTTAAGACTGATATGTACATAGATAATAACATAATAATATGACTTAAGACTGCTATGTACATAGATAACAACATAATATGACTTAAGACTGCTATGTACATAGATAATAACATAATAATATGACTTAAGACTGCTATGTACATAGACAATAACATAATAATATGACTTAAGACTGCTATGTGCATAGATAATAACATAATAATATGACTTAAGACTGATATGTACATAGATAATAACATAATAATATGACTTAAGACTGCTATGTACATAGATAACAACATAATATGACTTAAGACTGCTATGTACATAGATAACAACATAATAATATGACTTAAGACTGCTATGTACATAGATAACAACATAATATGACTTAAGACTGCTATGTACATAGATAACATAATAATATGACTTAAGACTGCTATGTACATAGATAACAACATAATAATATGACTTAAGACTGCTATGTACATAGATAACAACATAATATGACTTAAGACTGCTATGTACATAGATAACATAATAATATGACTTAAGACTGCTATGTACATAGATAACAACATAATATGACTTAAGACTGCTATGTACATAGATAACAACATAATATGACTTAAGACTGCTATGTACATAGATAACATAATAATATGACTTAAGACTGCTATGTACATAGATAACAACATAATAATATGACTTAAGACTGCTATGTACATAGATAACAACATAATATGACTTAAGACTGCTATGTACATAGATAACAACATAATAATATGACTTAAGACTGCTATGTACATAGATAACAACATAATATGACTTAAGACTGCTATGTACATAGATAACATAATAATATGACTTAAGACTGCTATGTACATAGATAACAACATAATAATATGACTTAAGACTGCTATGTACATAGATAACAACATAATAATAAATCTAATTTGAATGGATCACAGTTGATCAATCAGCCTTAACATATCAGGCGTTAGAAAGTAATTCTCATAGTACAAGTCCAAGTCCAACTTGCGTGTAGTCCCATCTTGCTACATACAATAATATGCGTATTATCTACACATAATACTACAACACACTGGACAAGCAACTGTCCATCACTTCCAATCAATATACTGCCCTACCCTCACCCTGCACAGTGATGTAGGAAACCCCCCCCCCCTTGAATACCTTATCCATCATTCACTACCACCTTGAAGGAACATGAGTACTATATGAATAGTGTGTAGTCCATGACGCACAAAAAAACTGGCCAGCTCCACAGGTGCTAACATCCGTGGTCCATACATTATTCATTCACGCATCACTCATCCAACACACACGCAAACATTTGTTGTCATCCATTACCAGGGAGGCGACCCTGTTTTCACCCATGACTTCCCTGCCCCAGCAACGCTTTCCAATCGTACCCTCCCCTCCTTCGTATATTACAAGTCTAATCAAACCTGTAACGTAAGTTGCCTATATCCCTCTGAAAAATCCCTCTCCCACCTCCTCCCATAAATTTCCTTATTTCTACATACCGTTTTATAGAACGTTACCGCTAACACCCTCCTCTTCACCTCACTAACCTGTTTCCCCCTCAATCCCCACACTATATATATATAATCTGCCATAATGTACCCCACAGCTCTGATTACACTTTCCTCCCAACTCCCCACGTCGAGACTTAATGCTCTCAATACAGAAATTCCATTACCTCCTATCCTATATATCACCCTATTTAACCACCCCTTGACACTCCTCAGCCCATCACAAAAATATACTACATAAAAAGCCGACTCCTCCTCACCACATATCCCGCACCCCCCCCCCCCGTCAACGACTTGTCTATCCCGTAGAACCACACCCGACGGTAAAATGTCGTGCAGAAAACGATACATTACATCCCGAACACGAGGTTGCAACCTCATCCTACTCAACCTATTCCATATACTTCCCCATGCATACATGGGGAAAATTCCCTCTACAGGCGCTACAACCCTCCCAGCTAACAATCTACACAACCTACCTATTTTAACCTTTGCTGACTCTCGATCCCACGCCAGAGCCCTCAACACAGTTTCACACTCATGCAACTCAACTCCTGTATACATCCGTTGCAATCTGTTATGGATCCTGGCCAAACCCCCCCTCCACACTTTCCCTCATTACCTCCCTTTTAATGAAGACACATTTGACCCTCCACTTTAAGTCCATCAATCCCAGCCCCACCTTACTTACAGGTAACATTACCACGTCTCTTTTAATCCAATCACAGCTCGAACCCCACAAGAATTTAAAAACCTTCCTAGGTATGTTCATTATTGCTGGCCCAGTTAATGGGAACACGGCTGCCACGTGCCATACTTTGCTATACAGTAAGATATTAATAACAATGGCACGCTGCACAAGGGTCAAATGATAAGGTCGCAATGCATCCAAGCGTCCCTGAATCCTTTCTACCATCCTAATCGAGTTTTCCATGCGTGCCACAGTTAGGTCGTCTGCATAAATAAGACCGCAAATTTTTAACGAATTCACCTGCCTCCTCACAACTGCACTACCCAAATCAACCCTACCTGCCCAAGCTCCTAACCCCATGACCATGGATTTATCTGAATTTACCCTCATACCAGTTGCCCCTGCGAACATTTGTACTACCCCATCTAATGTGTCCATTGACATCCCCTCCCTGATCAGAACAGTTGTATCATCCACATACCCAATTAAAACTGGCCAAACCCTCGCAACCTCACACCCTGGTCCCTCTACGTGACGCATACGCTGCTCCACCAATCTATAAAAGGGGTCCTGTATGCACGCAAACAATAATTGTGACATAGGACACCCCTGCCTAAGTCCCCTACCCATTACAATCTTCCCACCCAATCGACCATTAATCTGTACCCTTGCCATTGCACCTCCATACAACGCCTCAACCCAACCCACTTTCTTCCCCAAACCCCTGACCCCTGAGGATGGCTTTCAATGCTTTCCCATCCACTCTATCGTATGCCCCTTTCCAATAGAGCACCACCAAACCTCCCCCCCTCCCCCCCTTTTGCCTCCACGAAATCCCTAAGTAACCCATGCCCCTCCACCATAGACCTCCCTGGCAAACCAAAATGAGTTTTTGATAATACCCGCCCCACCACACCCGATTTCCCAAAATCTTCGCAAACAATTTGTAATCTGCGCATAACAACGAGATCACCCGGTAATCCCGAAGCGTATGCTGCCCCTTACCCTTCGGTACCAATACAACGACAGCGTTGCCTGCTTCTCACCCAGCTCACCTCTCTCCTTCATGCAATTTAATAACCTAACCAAAAAATGCCTCATTAATTCCCAATACTGCTGATAAAACTCTGCCGGGAGTCCATCAATTCCCAGTGCTTTGCCCTTTCGCATTCCACTTAAAGCCCTCCATATTTCCCCCTCAGTTATTTCCCCACCCAGTGCTTCCCTATCACTGTTACGCAACTGACATACCACACTCTCACACACCTGTTCTAAAACCCCATCCTCTACCCCTTCTCGTTGCCAGTACTTCTCATACCACTTATCAGCAAACGCCTCCATTCCTTCCATAGCTTGTATGACCTGCCCCTCCCTGTACCCTCCTATCGACTCATGAACCTCCAACCATGGAATAGTCATTGCCTGCTGTCTTTGTTTCTGCCTACGCAATATGCACGATGAAGGTCTATTGCCCCATAACACCTCTTCCACCCCCGCCTGTACCCGCACCGCTTGGAACCTCTCATCCTGTACCTCACGCAGCCTCCCTTTAATTGCCATAATATCATCCATTGGATAAGTGCCCGCCACCGTCCCCCTTGCATAACAACCCCGTAACCTATCCTCCAAATAGTTAGCAAGCCCATATTTTAAAGAATTGATACGTTTCCCTTCCTTTACGTAATATTGCTTAATCTGTTCTTTAGCCACACCATCCCACCACATCCTCTACCCCATTTACCTCTGCGCATAACCCCTCCCACAGTGTTGCAAATCCCTCTATCCCCTCCTCATCGCCTAGCACACTTGCATTTAACTTCCAATATCCCCTAGATATACCTGCTAGTGACTCCCACCCCACCTCTGCTACTACCACCCGATGATCCGAATAAGCTACTTCTATTGTACGGAAAAATGTCAACCCAACCCCTTGAGATATATTCAGCCTATCCAACCTAGCCGCGTAACCCCTTCTTACAAAAGTGTGCTCTACCTCCCACGCCCCTCCTCCAACCGCATCCCGCAACTGAATATCCCTCAAAAGATCTCGCAAGGCCGCCGACACGTGCCCCGCCCCTTTTGGTTCCACGTCAGCCCTCCTAATAACGCAGTTCCAGTCCCCACCAACGATGGCCACTGCAGGTAAACCACGTAAGAAGAAAACTAGTTCTTCACATACAAATCCCTTTTTACTCTCACATCATTTTCTGCTGGTGCATATACACTTACAAAGGATACCCTCTGCCCCATCCACCACCCATCCATGCGCAATACTCTCCCCCCCTCCCCCCTCACTTCTTAGCAACACAAACAGGCTCACCTCCCTGATCAATATACCCACACCACCTTTCAGACGTGCAGATGGCAGAGTCATGACCTGAAGCCCCTCCACCTCGAGCTCTCTTCCCTCCTTGAAATTGTGTTCTTGCAGGAACACTACATCCACCCTATATTTATACAGAAACATTCGAAACCATTCCCTCTTCACACTATTACACAGTCCATTTACGTTCACAGTCATACACCTAAGGCCTCTTTATAGTTTCCAACCCCTCCTCCTCTCTTCATTCATCCCAGGGCCTCCTGCCCCAGAGCCAGCACAAGGATTCACACCATCAACTCCCCCCCCCCTTTTTTTTTCGATACCTCTTATCGTGACTGCCTCGACAGTGCTCTTTCTTCCTCCCAGACCTCTGCGCCGGCGTCAGGACATCATCTGAGTCTGATGCCGCCGCTCTCTTCCTCGTGATGCCCTCCACATCCATGTTATCTTCTGAGATTCCCTCACGATGTACCACACCTCGTTCCACAGCACACGGCGACAACTCACGCTTACTAGTTGGCCCGTCAACCCTGCTATGGTTTTTATCATTACATTCCTCTACAGGCAACGCCGTGCCACTCACCAGCTCAGGAACAACATCCTCTGCAGGCGGCATCAATGTCCTCAACACTTCCTGAAGCTCTTCCTCTAGAGCCTGTACCTCCTCCTGCACTTGCACTTCTGTACTTTTCCCTTGCCTAGTAACAGATCCTTTTACGTCACAGCTTACCTCACACACGCCAGTCTCCTCTTTGGAATCCTCCACCACTTCACTCCACAAGCGCCCAAGCCCTAGCTTTTGCGTGGGGCTCTCAACAGCTACCACGCTGGTAACTGGTGCTTCACCAGTTTGTGCAGGCGCCCTCCTCAGCTTCATACACGCTGCCGCCATATGGTCGTACGCCCCACATATTCTGCATGTACGTCTCTGTCCGGCGTACGATACCATAACTTGCGTCCTAAAGTCCTCCAGCATGACATAAGACGGTATGGCAGTGAATGTGCATAAATCTAAGCTCATGATATTGGGTGAATGGGATGGGCAGGAGGGCGGGGGTGGGGGGTGAGGTGGAGTGTCGTGGACCGGGTGAAAATTTGTGGAGTTGTGTATATGGGTAATGCTAAGATGGCGAGGGAGAATAATTCAAAGGGTGTGGTAGATAGGGTATTGGGAAGATTGTCAGGATTGAGGCCGACACATCTTACGCTACACCAGAGGGTCATTGTGGTCAATGTGCTTTTGTACAGTAAAATATGGCATGTGGCAGCTTTGTACCCTTTGGTGTATGGGGATGTCCGGAGATTGTTGAGCAGAGTTTTCCGTTTTATCTGGGGTTCGGGATGCGATTGGTTGAAAAGAGAGGTGGTAACACTTCCGGTGGCCTTGGGAGGGCTGGGGTTAATTCATTTGGAAAGAAGGTTGAAGTGTGTATATGTGAAACATGGGTTGCTAAGGGCTCGGGGGGAAGGGAGTGGAGGGTTGGGGATGCTGCAGGGAGATCTTCGGAGATGGTGGAAGGGACAAGATTTGAGAGATGGTGAGGAGTTGTTGCGTCTATTGATGATGGTCAGAGAGCCGAGAAACATGCGGGTAGGGTCCATGGAGAGGAAGATATGGCCTAGGGTGGTAGTGGCAACGGAAGGAGTGTACCCGATGTACGCATGGGAAGACATTTGGGGCCGATTAAAAGTGTTACGCATCCGGCCACGCGTGAGGGAGGTAATGTACAGGTTTCTTCACGGAATATTGCCGTCTGGGGTTGTTTTACGAAATAGGCGAATAAGGGAGGGTGGGGTGTGTCAGGTTTGTGGGGTAGATGAATCAGCTTTTCATGTAGTTTATTTTTGTGAAAGCCTAGGGATTGTGCGGGAATGGTTAGGGAAAGTAATCCGGTATGTGGGGGGGAAAGGGTTGTCGGTTTTGAGAGCGCTTAGTTTAGATGTAGGTAGGGTTGGGGTAAAGGTTCAAAGGGCAGTGGCTTACTTAATGGTTGATATTGTGTATATATCATGGGCAATGAGAGACAAAGGGGCGGAGGAACGTAGGATGGCCATAGCAGCATCCTTTTATAGAACAAAGTGTCGCAACAGGGAAATATATGGTAGGAGGTGGGAGAGGGATTTCTCGGAGGGCTACAGGGACTTTCTTTTGAGGGATTTATGGTCTTTATAAGCGGTCAGGGGCATGAACGGGCTGGCCTTCAAAGGGGGGGGGGTGTTGCAGAGGACGATTGTGTGAGTGTGTGTGGAATTGTGTGAGGAAAGAATGTTGAGGTGATATTCAATGTGATATTCAATGTAATGTGTCTTGGTGTTATTGTGAACACCGATGATTATAATTTATCTAAGGTTTCCTTCATGTTTTGTAAGGATGTACATAAGCATGTTAGTATATAAGCATATTTTAACCTGTAATTATACATGTCTACCTATATATGAGCAATGTAACTTGTCATAATAATGAGGTTTCATACCTGTTTTTTAACTAGTGGAACGTTCTGGTATTGTATATAATGTAAGATCTTGCCTGGGGTGTTTTTGCTTATATATTGTTACAGATGTTTTTTTTTCACATTTTCATTATATATGTTCAAGTGAATGAGTTTTTGATCTTGTGTATAGCCAGGTGAAACTGGCCAGTTTTTTCATTGGGAAGGGGGGTAGGAGTTTAAGTAATCTCTGCAATAGCAGGTCATGTGATACACATGTCATATTTTAGATGTCTAATGTTGTCCATTCTCTGTAGGATGTGGTGTATAGATTATCTCCGACAGTGTAAATAATCTGTTTGCAGGAGGGAATAATGTGTAAATTTATTTATTATTGTGGTAGGTTTATGTGTGTAGTGTGTTTTTAGGGTGATATATTATAAGACGCTAATTACTATCAAGGACTGTTGGTGGTTATGAGTGGTGACGGCAGACACAGTTACTAGGCATGTGGGGGGGGGGGGTGAAGTGTCAGCGGTAGTGTCTTAAACCCACCACCGTGCACGATATTAATTATTACCATAGGGTATATGAGGGTAGGGTGGATTGTGTTCTATGGTGGATGTGAGCCATCAGGTTCAGACATTCCTTGTATTATAGTGTCAGCCGTTTAGCTGGCTGGATTGTGTTTATATATATATTGTCATTGAAGTTTTTAATGCTTTTGCAAATGCGTATGTATAAGAGTTTTGTCACTGTGTATTTAAGGTGAAAGTGGCACGTTTTCATGGGGGGGAGTGTAAGCTTTACTGGGTGGGTTGTATGTGTATGTATGTGTGTATATATGTATATATATATGTATATATATAATGTGTATGTGTATGTATGTATATATATATGTATATGTGACCACCTTTTCATGTGAAGCACAGTACGTACAAGCGGTGTTTGATTTGAGTGCAGCAGCCAGTTCTGTCATTATATATGTGCTTCTTCAGTACTGTGTAGTCACAGTTGATTATTGTTCACTGCCTGTATCTTGTTACATATTGATTATGTACCCATATATTTTTGTACCTGAGTTTTAAATAAAATATAAAAAAAAAGAAAAACACAAATGACATTTTGTGGATGTGAGGAAGATTGTTGCTAATCCCGAATCTTCTTGGCTGGAATGAGTTTATGAAAGTAATCACTCAACCACCTCCTTATGACAAATCGAAAGTAAAACTCTTACCATTTGTCAAAGGGTCACAGAAGAAGTAAGAACAATTAAAGAAGGCGTAGCTCGTTTGACAGCCAAAAATTCGTTTTCCTCGTTAAGAATTTGTCGTAAAAAATTCAATTCTAACCTGTGCAGAATCTTAAGCTCTTTCATTTTCTCAGTGATCGCCACATTACTCCCAAAAATTTTTAAAAAGTAAAACACTTAAAACTACGAAAGATCATCTTTTATTTTTTATAGAAGATGAAATTGAAGATTATTTAGCGCTAGACGGGATATTTAATTCCTTGCTTAAGAACACATTACCAATAATTCTACCAAATATTTCATTACGAATCAATTTTAAAAAAATCCTGATTTCTCCGGATATAACCTATAACCTATATAGAACTATAACCCTCAGACTCGCCCTCCCACAACACCCAAGTATTCCTACCTGTTACTATCACAGCCTCCCTCAATAAAACAGTCGTATATCTACGTGCCTCACCGCTTCGATAACAGTTCCTACTGACCCAACAGAAGCTTCGACGCAACTGACACTCTTTAGACAGCTTTTCTTCTACCATCTTTTATATAAGCTTCTATCATCACCGTCTTACCTGTCAGTCGTCACTACTATCACCACCATCATTTCTATGTGTTCACTTTCCCTAGATTCACCACTATTGCTATCAGCTTTCACCATCACGACGACCACCATTGCTATTAGCCTTCACCACCATGGCCACCACCATTACTGTCAGCCTTCACCACCCCGACCACCACCTTAGCTATCAGCCTTCACCACCACCACCGTCTTTGCCCGACAAGCTCCTACAAGAACCACAGCACCTTTATTCCCCGCCATGCCTGCAAAACATTCCTGCCGATAGAGAGCTTTTTCCCCTAGTTTGCATAGGTAGCACTTGTCCGAAAAATTCTTCGTCGGTGGCAGAATTTCCCTAACGCCATAATAACTACAAGCCGCGAGGCTCAACGCTAAAGGTTAATGACTTGACACCAGCCATTCAGGAATTTTTGTCCTCGACAACTGGGTCGTTAAGTCTCAGAACAAGACACGCATGAGGAAGAAGAGGTAAAAACGAGACTACTTTTATCCAGAGATATTTGACAGGAAGAATAAAAGTCAGAATAGCATGACTGGAATAATTCACAACTAACAATTTAGAGAGGAATAAGGGATTCGAACCCCACAGTCCAACGGTCCTGGAATTACCAGTGTATCGCATTAAATCCCTTTATGTGGCAGGGGATGACTTATGGATTCCCTATAATGAAGGGTTCTAGATCTTATCCTGGACACATAAAATTGCCGAAACTGCATCTAATAAATCTAGGAACTCTTTGTCATCCTCAAGTAACCAATTAGATAGCTCTAACTCCTTCCCAAGAGGAGTAAGTAGACGATATTTGTAGCTGTGTAGATTAGGATTTGGTAGTGGCAGGCTTTCAATCGCTCATAAGTTGGAATAATGACTGTTGGAACCCACATTCAGTAATTCATAAAATGAAAACTACGATAAATACGATAAAATTCACAGTAGTAATAAGGTCTTAGAATGAGTCAATCTATAAGTTCCTGAAAACATGTCCAAATCACTGTATATTTTTATTCCCTGCCAGATACAGGGCAGGGCCACAGAGACAATGTATATCCAGATATATTGGCAAGATTTGTGATGGTTACAACAGCGACCTGATCACGAGTTTTTACTTGTCAAGGACGGAAACTTTATTAATATTTGTTTCAGTTTTGTTTATCTTGATGCTTGTCTTTCCCGTTACACTGTCAGATGTTTTAACTTTCACAGCATACGTGACTTAGCATCACTATGGCGTCTGTTTCATCTCTCCACCTAACCTGCCTTCAATCTTTTTCCTAACGTATTTTACTGTCCTATCTTCTGACTCTTCCCTCTTTTCTCTTATACGGGGCTCGATAGTTATCCAGGACGGACCAAAGCGAATTTACAGGTTTTCTCTCTAAACTATGAGTCTGTGCGCAACATACCCGTGTTTGCCTATTTACTTGTCCTACCCTGGACAAAATATCTCTCTCTTCATGGAAATGTTACAGAGGACGCACGTATCTCTTAACGAAGGAATTACAGTGAGAACAAGAAAGTAGAGGTAGCTAGCAGCTTGCTAGCTACCTCTTGCTTTCACACGTGTTTATGAGGTGGAAAGAAGTACAGGCAACACTGCCGGAGTTGAAAACATTTAGCAGGTTTCCATTTCACACACGTACGATAGGACGGTACGATGTTACTGGAAAATTGTTGTCTACCATCCTACGAGCTATCGGGAAATATAAACGAATATACCTTTCAGTTTCATTCACAGTGCAATCTGTCACTAGAGCTGTTAGTGTATAATCAGCTGCTTCATTACAGCTAACCACACCCCTCTCTATGCATAACAGACCCCACTTCATTAGGTACATCAGTTTATAACTCACACAAACGAATAAAGATAAATAGGCCGATACATAACATAGGTACACGGTAACACTCAAGCATTCAACAGTACTTACCGTGGTTGGTCAACCAGTTCACCAGCTGGGACGTGCTAGCCTTTGTTCACGTATTTTCAACTTAATTCACACACTAATACAAATTATACACACTCCTGCCGCCACTACGAAGCACTTAGTAATCTCCCGGCGATAAATAAGGTTCAAAATCTTCGTTTGCTAGTCAGTAACGTCACATTTAACTCCAGTCTTTACACACGGCAGCTCCCTGACACCATCTACAATGACGAAACAGACCATTTGGTTGTCTATAATATTGTCTCAGTGCCTACAGAGGGCAACACTGCCCAATAGTAATATATAGTCTTTTGGTTTTAAATGACACACTCTGTCTGTATTCTGCTAAGGAAATTTCTGTGATGTCTGTGCACTGAGAGTAACAGTGTATAGATAAATGGGTCTGGTTTAATTAGCTTAAAGCCTATCAACTACACGATCCTCATTAAGGCTTCATATACCCCGGTGCACCACCAAGGATTAAAGGACACTCTTAGTGTAAGCATACTTAGATAAGCACACCGCAAAATGCATATGCACTGTTGTTCGAACTGCACACACATGAAGAGTAATATACTAAACAGAATATATCCAAAGGGGAAGAGAGATGTATATGTCTGTAGTTTGCCCGAAATACTCTGCATATAAAGGAGCTTTTGGTATGTACACCCAATTGTTATACTCCTTTGTACAAACATGTATCATGCTGAAATAAAATTATTATTATTATTATTATTATTATTATTATTATTATTATTATTATCTTGTCTTTATTTTTCTGGCACCTGCCACTGGTCTGCTTGATGACATCTCATTCTGGCTAGTGTCGTTCCCTTGAACAAATCAATCTGGACTTCCTATTCAATTCTGCAACATTGCAAGCTCCTGATAATGTGTTGATTGCAACACGAAAGGCCTAGGCCTATCATTCAACTCTCCTCCCCTCCCCCCGTGGTTGTTTTGCATTGTATCACACACACACACACTTTTATATATATATATATATATATATATATATATATATATATATATATATATATATATATATATATATATATATATATTTGTGTGTGTGTGTGTGTGTGTGTGTGTGTGTGTGTGTGTGTGTCGTGCCGAATAGGCAGAACTTGCGATCATGCCTTAAACAGCAACGCTCATCTTCCCATATAGGACAAGCGAAAATTTGTGTATGCAATAATTTCGCCGAAATCATTTTGAACCTAACGAAAAAAATATATTTCACTGGGTTTGTTTAGTATTAAATTATTATAAACAAATCTAAAATATATTTAGTTGGGTTAGGCTAAAATAAATTGTTCTTGTTATAATAAGGTTAGGTAAGTTTTCTAAGATTCTTTTGGAGCAAAATTAAAATTTTTTACATTAACATTATTGAAAAAAATATATCTTTAAACGTATAAGAGAAAATTTCGGAAAGGACTTAATTTTAAATGAGTTCTTGCTAATTGACCAGTTTTACATATTCGGCACGACATATATATATATATATATATATATATATATATATATATATATATATATATATATATATATATATATATATATATATATATATATATATATATATATATATAAACAGTAAATTTTACTCAACAGTAAAATTTACTGTTGAGTTTTCTAGATGTTTTAATTATTTTAAATGATTTTAAATTTAAAATTTACAGAAAATTTGTATTAATGTTGTAGAATTACCGACAATATGTTAGGTGAAAGGACACAAGTACAACTAATGTGGCATTTTATTGTAGCAACGTTTCACTCTCCAGGAGAGTGAAACATTGCCACAATAAATGTTCTAGGAGAGCGAAACGTTGTCACAGTAAAATGTCACAGAGTTAAATGTTCTTTATTCTCATCAATGTTTTTGAGAACTTTGCATATTCGCAGCCCAGAGTTTATAGATGAAGAAATTCTGAACATTTATGTAACATCTAATGATCTAAAATGCCCAAAACAATTAATAAATCCTTTAAAATTGCTAGAAATACTTTTTACAATTCAAAAAAGGGCAACCAGCCTTATTCAACTAAAAATATTAAAACTTGCTTGCCATGTCTTCTCTACTTAAAAATTTTAGTATCAAAGTTCTATTTAAAAATCTTGACACAATAAAAAAACTTTTGATAAATAATTCCCCCCAAAAATGCTGACGGATGTCTACAAGATTCCTTGTAAAAATATAATAAAATTTATTACTGTCAAACTGGGAAAAGTCTTGAAATCAGATTACAGCATTAGAAGTCGACAAGATTCTAATGCTTTGTTTATTCATGTGAGAGATTTTAACCATCCAATTGATTTCCAAAAGGCGGAGGAGGTTATATCTAGCAGGTCCATGGTCGAGAGAAATATAATCGAGTCAAGTTTCACAAAAAAATATATAGTTTTGATAGAGAAATAGACAGAGAGTGTGTTCCGATGACTAGGATGCCACAATAGCAAGACTGCAGTGTTCCTGAAGGACACCTGATGTTTTCACCTCTGCTCTTCCTCCCCAGATTGACGCAAATAATATATTAGTAACTAGCTGGAGTGTGCACTACAGGGACCTTTTACATATGAATATTCATTATTGGACAAGCACTAGCAAAGAGACACTATGCTCCTGGAGGTGGTGGCCATCATCCTGTTAGTGTCAGGGGCTGGGGGAGGAGCCCGTCTCGGAGACTGACGTATGTCCTCCTTCAGTTCTCTCCCAGGATTTATTTTTTTAGAGAATTGATTTATACGAAGAGGGGAAAATGTGACTTGCACTTCGAAAATGAAGTGAATATAATAACTAGGAAAAATAAAATAAAGAATAAGAATTAATTTTATAATGAAACTACAAATAAGGAGAACAATTCACACACACACACACACACACACACACACACACACACACACACACACACACACACACACACACACACACACACACACATATATATATATATATATATATATATATATATATATATATATATATATATATATATATATATATAGAGAGAGAGAGAGAGAGAGAGAGAGAGAGAGAGAGAAAACTGCAGTCAGCAGGACTCGATACTGATACTGGGACGGAAAAGATTCCTAGGCAGCAAGAACTCATTTAAAATTAAGTTCTTTCTAAAATTTTCTCTTATACTTTGAAAGATACATTTTTTTTCATTTGTTTAAATGCAAAAATTAATAAAAATTCGCTGCCTGACCACGGTAGTGTGCGGTAGTGCTCTGCACCCCTCTGCTGTGTGTAGGCAAGCGCCCTTGTCAGTTACCTGGCTGCAGTGGTGTGAAGTGGTGCTGTCACACCTCGGCTAACAACTTAGGTGCACTGTGATCGTCAAGATGGCGGTTAGTCTGAGACGAAGGATAAATACTGTAGGCATCGAGCAACTTAAAGGAACGATAACGACCAGTTCTGCGCAAGTCTTATTGCCAAAGATCATACGGGAGACTTATGGAGTACAAGATTGTGACTTGTATGGTGTAGCATTGAACGGAGGACAACGAATTTTCGTCAAACTGCTATCTGCAACGGTTTATGAATCGTTAATCACCAGGTTTCAGGACGTGAGTCTTAACGTCACACCAGCTGTCACTGTAAGAATGATAGATGTTTCACGGTATTATACGTGGATCAAGTTACGCAACGTTCCCTTTGAGGCGGACGAGGCAGATATAAGGAAAGTTTTTGAGAAGTATGGGACGGTGCATTATGCTCAACATGGTACGTGGGCGGCAGGAGCCTATGCTGGTTTTCCAGAGGGTTCTTTCAACCTCAAAATGACTTTGAGGCACCAAATACCATCATATGTGTACCTACAAGATTTCAGGACGCAGGTAATGGTAATGTACCCAGGACAACGACGTACGTGCCGCCTATGTGGTGAGTATGATCACATAGCGGCGACCTGTGACAAGCGAAGACATGTGCCTGGACCTGTGGTGGACGTCGTAGCCCCTGCTTCAAAGGTGGCAGGTGAGGAACAAACATCGGATGGAGGGCGTGGTGTTTTGTGGAGCGAGATAGTGGATCGGGCACACAGGACTGGTGGTGAGTTGGAGTCCCGCCCCCTACTGCCTGATCAGGTGTCGTCTCCTGTGGATAAGGAGGAGCAGCAAGTACAAGAGAAGGTTCATGAGATTGAGGAGGAATTGGTGGAGGTGTTGAAGACGTTGTCACCACCAGAGAGGGATGTTACATCTGAGCGTGGTGTCATTGGAGAATCGTCGCTTCCAGAAAGTCTGAGACATGATAATTTGGGACGTGATGGTGGTTTGGAGTCATCCATTGACTCATTACACCATTCTCAGGTGGAGGTGGAGGTTCATCGAGAGGTAACATCTGATCAAGATATGTGTAACATGACTGTCACGAGAAAGAGGGCGGCTACATCAGATTCTGATGACGTCCTTACGCCTGCACAAAGGCCTGGGAAAAAGACTGAGGTCAAGTGTGAAGGTAGTGGTGTAGGTGGTGGTAGCCATGATAGGAGGCACCGGAAGAAGGGGGGAGGGAAAGAGAGCACTCTGAAGGTGTTGAACGTAAATTCAAGCTCTGGAGTTGTAAAGAGTGATGAGAGGAAGCAGGGGTGGAAACTTTAATAGGCCTTAGGTGTATGTCTGTAAATGTTAATGGGTTATGTAGCGGTATGAAGAGAGATTGGTTTCGTAATTTTCTGAATAAATCTAGAGTGGATGTTGTGTTCCTGCAGGAGCACAATTTCAAAGAGGGTAGGGCGTTGGAGGTGGCAGGATTTCGTGTAGTTACCCTGCCATCTCCCCGTCTAAAAGGTGGTGTGGGAATTTTAATAAGGGAGACGAGCCCGTTTGTTTTGCAGAGAAGCGAGGGAGGAGGGGGAGGGAGGGTGTTGCGTGTGGATGGGTGGTGGATGGGTAAGCGTGTGTCTTTTGTGAGTGTGTATGCGCCGGCAGAAAATAACATAAAGGTAAAGAATGATTTTGTGTGTGAGGATCTTGTGTTTTTCTTAAGTGCACTGCCAGAGGTGGCGATAGTTGGTGGGGACTGGAATAGTGTAATCAGGGTGGCTGATGTGGACCCAAGAGGAGCTGGATATATGTCTGTGGCTCTTAGGGATTTATTAAGGGATGTTAGGTTACGTGATGCCTTTGGGGGAGCGGTGTGGGAGACTGAATATACGTTTGTTAGGAGTGGTTATGCTGCGAGACTAGATAGAGTGTACCTTTCTCAGGGAGTGAACGTGAAATCTTTCAGTACTGTTGAGACTACAATGTCAGATCATAGGGCAGTGGTGGTGGAGGTTGGGTGGGGGACGCTTGCGGACATATATAGAAGTTATTGGAAATTGAATATAAGTGTGTTAGGAGATGAGGAGGGGTTGGAGGGGTTTTCAGTCCTATGGAGGGAGCTTAGTGTGGAAGAACAGGGAGTGGATGACATTGTGACATGGTGGGATAGTGTCGCAAAGGAAAGGATTAGAAAGTTTTATGTGAGAGAAGGAAAACGTATTAATATTTTAAAATATGGACTGGCTAACTATTTAGAGGATAGGTTAAGAGCTTGCTATGGGAGGGGGGTGGGTGGGAATAATTTTCCTATGGATGAAATAGCTGAAATAAAGGGGAGGTTGAGGGTGTTGCAAAATGAAAGGTTTCAAGCTGTAAGGATGCAGGCAGGGGTGGAGGAAGTGCTTTGGGGCGACAAGCCGTCAGCGTGTGTTTTGCGGCATCAAAAGCAAAGGCAGGCGCTGACGGCTATACCATGTTTAGAGGTAACGGAGATGGTTGGGAATTATAGAGTAGGGCAGGAGATACGAACCACGAAGGGGATGTGTGCGTATGCGGAGGCTTGGTACGAGAAATACTGGAACAGTGGGGGGGTGGGTGACGGGGCATTGGACAAGGTGTGTACGTATGTGACGTGTAATTTAGGAAATAGTGATCGAAAGGCTTTAGGTGGGAAGATTACGGCAGAGGAAATAGAGAATGCGTTAAGGGGAATGAGGAAGGGGAAAGCTCCCGGTATTGATGGTCTCCCGGTAGAATTTTATTTACAACATTGGGCGTTGATAAAGGAATTTATAGTTAGGTTATTTAATAGTATGAAGGAGAAGGGTAAGTTGGGGGAGAAGCAGGAAACAGCAGTAGTAGTGCTGGTCCCGAAGGTCAAGGGGCAGCCCACCCTTCGGGAGTACCGAGCCATATCACTGATGTGTGCAGACTATAAGGTGTTTGCAAAAATTTTAGGTAATAGGTTCAAATGTGTAGCGGAGAGGGTGGTGTCAAAATCTCAGTTCGGGTTGCCGGGAAGGTCGATGATTGAAGGACATGGGATACTGAGAAGTTTTGTGGAAGCTAAGGGTGGGGGTGGAGGGGCGGCTTTGTTGGCTCTAGACTGGCAGGGAGCATATGATAGAGTGGAAAGGGGAGCTTTGCAGGTTATACTTAGGAGACAGGGTTTTGGGGAGGAAATAGTCGAATGGGTAAATACGTTGTACAAGGGGGCGAAAATGAGGATACAGATTAATGGGTGTATGGGGAGGGAAATTGCAATGGGAAGAGGCCTTAGACAGGGATGCCCCATGTCCCAAATATTGTTTGCGTGTTTCCAGGACCCCTTTTATAGAATGGTTGACCGTAGCTTATGTACGCCATGTGCGGGAAGTGTGGGGGGTGGGAGGGCCTGGCCGGGGTTAATTGGATATGTTGACGACACCACTGTTCTCTTTCGTGCAGGGATGTCAATGAGTGTGTTGGACGAGGTGGTGCAATTATTTGGAAGTGCCACGGGTATGCAGGTAAATAGTGCGAAGTCTAGGTGCATGGGGTTGGGTTCTTGGGTGGGGGGTGTGGGGGGGAGATGTAATGTTGTTAAAGAATGGGCGGTGTCTTTAAAGATTTGTGGTATTATTTATAGGGATGACATGGTTGCGGCGCGGGAGGAAAATTCGGATAGGTTATTGGAAAGGATCGTGGGGCGTCTAGGTGTTCTGAGACCCCAGCACCTAACTCTGATACAGCGAGTGATAGTCGTGAACATTTTATTGTATAGTAAGGTTTGGTATGTTGCAGCTGTGTTCCCAATTACAGGGACAGCGATTGCGGGGATACTAAGACGGGTGTACAAATTTTTATGGGGTTCACGTTGTGATTGGTTACGGAGGGAGGTTGTAATGTTACCTGTAAGTCAGGGTGGGTTGGGGTTGTTGGATTTGAGACGGAGGGCTAAATGTGTGTTCATTAAATGGGAAGTGTTGCGTGAGGGTGTGAACGCGGGGCGTTTGGGAAGGATACACGACAGGCTGGGTACGTGGTATCGAGGAATGGAGTTGAGGGAATGTGAAATAGTTTTGAGGGCTGTTATGTTGGTTAGGGAACTGAGAAAGGTTCGTATAAGGGTTTTGTGTAGGTTACTTGTAGGTAGGTGCGTTGTCCCAGTTGAGGGTTTGTTCCCCATGTATGCGTGGAAGAGTATTTGGTTTAGATTTAGTAAATTGAAGTTAAAACCTCGGGCGCGTGAGGTGATGTTTCGTTTTCTGCATGGGATCCTTCCGTCTGGTGAGATATTACGAAACAGACAGGTTGTAGAGGGTGGGGGGTGTGGTATCTGTGGAGGGGATGAGACAGCGTTCCATGTAGTTTACTTTTGTGAAGGGCTAGAGGAGGTTAGGTGCTGGTTAAGTAGGTTGGTACAGAGGGTGGGGGGCCGTGGGGTGACGGTTTTGCGTGCTCTAAGTCTAGATATGGGTGGGTTAGACGAGGGTGTCATAAGAGCTTTAGATTATATCATGGTAGATTATATATATATGTCGTGGGTGATGAGGGGGAGAGGGGATAGTGAGGAGAGAAGAAAGGTTCTTGCGGTAACGTTCTATAGTACGATGTGTCGTAACAGAGAGTTGTATGGGAGGAGGTGGGATCAGGCTTTCTCAGAGGGGTATAGAATGCTAACGTTAGGGATTCTCGTAAATCTGTGATTGGATATGAGTGAATGAAGGGGTTTTCATAGGTTGGAGGGAGTCAGGGGGCAACAGCGGGCTCGCCTCCCTGGGGGGGGGGGTCGTGAGAGTGTTGTGAATGTGGGTTTGGAATGGTTTCCTGGTTTTCATTGGGACTTTATGGCATCCAAGTGTGGATGTAGAGCTCAAGGTCTCGTTATGGTAGATATAACACTTTTCAGAATGTAGGTATAATATAGTAGATTTTTTATGTATAATTATGATGTGTATCAGTCTTGTATAACATGATTCTTGAGAAATAAGTTATTTGCGACATGCAGTGTGTTTTAGTTTGTATTTATGTTACGTGCTGGGTTTTTGCACGATGAGAGATACTTATATCCTGTTTTGCATTGTGCATACAGTGCATATGATTAATGTGATTTTGTGAAAATTTTTGTGTACGTGTGGGTGTGTGTGTGGATGTGGGTGTGTGGGTGTGTATGTGTATATATAGAAATATATATCTCTTTCTATTGTATTGAGCCTTTGTCATGGGTCAGACGTTATGTAATACTTTATATACGCATGATTGATTCTTTTTAAAGTTTATAATTAAGGTCTGTACCCTGATACCGGTTTGGTGTTCATGCAAGTTCTTGATGTTAAGTTTTAGTCTGTATGGTATACAGACATATCTAGACAGTTTAGTGACGTAGTCCTTTTGTCTGAAAGTTTTATATGGGTGTATTGTAACAGTATAGAGCTTGTTATTGTGTTCTAAGCTGTATTCTTTTCTGTTTATTTGTAAGTTGGGATACGTTCAGCTGTATTGTTAGGGATAAGTATGTAGATTATCTAGTCAGATTATGATGTTAGGTTTTGGTTTTTTGATTAATGTGAAGGATGGGATTTAACTGATATAACTTCTTTGTATATTTTATGTTCAAGTGTATTGAACCTTTGTCAGATGTCATTTATATGTACAATTTATATATATGCAAGGTTGTGTATATATGTCAATTCATGACCCTGTGACATGTAATTTTGTTTTTAGTTATGTTCTTGATATAAGTTTTTGTTGTAATATCTTGCGAGCATGTAAGTACAATCCGTTTGTCAGTTAATTTGATTAGGTTCTATACTGTTTCTTTATTTTTATGTTAAACTGTATTGGTTTTAAATAAAATATAAAAAAAAAAAAACATATTTTAGATAAATTTACAATAATTTAATAATAAACAAACACAATGAAATATATTTTTTCGTTAGATTCAGAATGATTCTTGCGGAATTATTGCATACACAAAGTTTCCCTTGCCTTATTCGGCAAGAAGAGCTTTACTATTTAAGTAAAAATCGCAAGTTTTACCTATTCGGCACGACATATACATGTTAATGAAACCATGAAACAAGTGGTCTTGAATCATTAACAAATTGCGGCATGGCCCAATAAGTGGGCCAAAGTAGCACGGGATCGATCCCTAGCCATGCCGCAGTTTGATATATATATGTCGTGCCGAATAGGCAGAACTTGCGATCTTGGCTTAAGCAGCAACGTTCATCTTGCCATATAGGACAAGCGAAAAATTTGTGTATGCAATAATTTCACCAAAATCATTCTGAACCTAACGAAAAAAATATATTTCATGGTGTTTGTTTAGTATTAAATTATTGTAAACAAATCTAAAATATATTTATTTGGGTTAGGCTAAAATAAACTGCGCTTCTTATAATAAGGTTAGGTAAGTTTTCTAAGATTCTTTTGGTGCAAAATTAAAAATTTTTACTTTAAAATCAATGAAGAAAATATATCTTTAAACGTATAAGAGAAAATTTCGGAAAGGACTTGATTTTAAATGAGTTCTTGCTAAATGACCAGTTTTACATATTCGGCACGACATATACATATAACTCATACAGGTGAGGTGTAAGGGAAAGATTGAGTACAGATTTAACAACAGAGTTGTATGTAAATATGTACTAAGTGGCGGCCGTGTTGTTGGATCTCAATACTATTCTTTATTATACTTCAGAAATGTTGATGCTGCCTCTGTTTTGGGTGATTATATCAGAGACTGTTGCAAGGGATGCTTTGCAACATTTCCTGTTTTGGAGTCATTCCATTTCGAGAGGTGATCGTGAGAACTAAGATGAATCACACCTGCGTTGTTGTGGTTATCTGTTGAGCAGGTGTAGTTTATATTCCCTAATACGCATTTCCAAATATTTTCTGACTGTTTTGGGATATCCTCGTTAATTTACACACGTGTCACTATGTATGATAATTGTACTTACGTGTCCCCGTACCTAAATATACTTACTAACCTCCAAAAGGAACAATGTAAACATCTGTGCCACTGCTTTCCAGATCCGCTGTTTTGGTTTAGGTTAGGGCTTTGATAGTTCTGGTATTAGCTATAATGGTAGATGGTATGGAATGTAATGGTAGATGGTATGGAATACTAACAAGTCGTAGTTGCTAAAGACTCGTAAGCAGCAAGTGGTATGTTTATTAAAGCAACTTTCCGCCTGTCAGTAGGTTTATTCAAGTCTGGAGAAAAATGGTATAAAATATCAACACGATGGGAGAAAAACAGACTCAAAGACAGTATAATGCGACTGTTTCGTCCACATTGTGGGCTTTATCAACTCACAAACAGATCTACCTGAGCAGAGAGTATATGAGTACATATAGAGAAAATAGTGAAGTGAAGGACCGGAGGGGAATGCTGAGTAGAGGATGAGAAGGACCTGCACGAAATTCACAAGTAGGTTTGTTGCTGTGTGGGACAATGATGAAATTTCCTGGCCAGGTGTTCAGCTTTGTTCTAAAAGAAGTTGTGTTGGTTGACTTCTTTAGATATATAGACAAGTCAGATCAATCATACCTAGAAGTAGCACAATTTTCTTGACAGAAAAGACGTTTATAGTCAGGTATATTATCAGCATAAGGAGTAAGCCATATTCGTATACATTAATAGATTACAACGGCCCTATAGCGGAATGCCGAGCCCAGTCATAGAGCCAACGACACCACAGAACTTGTCTTAATATGACACAGACTCGTGTCATGTGATTTTACCATAACAAATGCAACATCACTCACTTATTTTTTTTCTAGTTTCTTAGACATTCCTTCCTGATGTTTTAGCTGCTCCTTCTAACCTTTTCCTGGGAAGTCCCCTACATTTTTTTCCCTCACACCAAGGATTATTATTGTTATAATAATTATTATTATTATTATTATTATTATTATTATTATTAGTAGTAGTAGTAGTAGTAGTAGTATTACTATTATTGTTACATTTATTATTATTATTATTATTATTATTATTATTATTATTATTATTATTATTATTATTATTAGGGAAGTGGCAAACCCGGAGGTATCATATAACGCCTGGGTAATGGAAAGAATTCAAGTTTGATTCAAGGAAGGGGAGAACAAGTCCAAATTTAAGGATCAAGATCCCCTCTGTAGCATCAAGGAACTGTCCTTGAAGGGGTCCAAAGACCTTCTTGGTCTACCTACGTTGCTCAGACCTTACTGACCTCACCATCTCAACAGCAACACCGCCTCCGCTCTCTGAATTATACCTTTCATATCTTTACAAATTATTCTCTGTATAATCACACCACACACGACCTCTGACACATCTTCACTGCTTCCAGCCTCCACACTTCCTAGTTTGAACACTTACCTTGATATATATTATCTGTCTGCCTCTCCCCCTCTCTCTCTCGCTCTCTCTCCCTCTTTATCTCGCTTTCTCTCTCCCTACAGTACTTATCCATCGGCTCCTGATGCAGCTCCGATTTCCCAAACAGTATTACCATGGCGGGCAGCCAAGAGCCATCCATCCATCAAGGAGGAATGTTCATCACTCAGAGGTTGCCTCCTCTCACTCCTGGGAAAGGCTTCGTCGAGGGGACGTGGTAAAACTGCAGCTTGGAAATGGTTTAGGAATAAACTGAGAGACATCAGTTGGTGGAAAGCATATTGTGCGCCTGGTACACTTATACTTGTCTTTGACCAAGCTAAATGTAAACATTGCTGGATGAACAATTATCACACCTTGCGGCATTATGTTCTGGAAAGCGATAAAATTAATGGATTCAGAGGCATTTCACTCAGAAATATTCAAGAAATGTCAAAATGGTATATTATTAACCAATCTGGAAAAAATATCTTGAATTTGCTAAGAGTAAATATCGCATTTCCACTTAAACTTGTGTACACACCTAACTCACCTAATTGACGTTGCAGGGGTCGAGTCCTAGCTCCTGGCCCAGTGTGTGTGTGTATGTGTGTGTGTGTGTGTGTGTGTGTGTATGTGTGTGTGTGTGTGTATGTGTGTGTGTGTGTGTATGTGTGTGTGTGTGTGTGTGTGTGTGTATGTGTGTGTGTGTGTGTGTGTGTGTGTATGTGTGTGTGTGTGTGTGTGTGTGTGTGTGTGTGTGTGTGTGTGTGTGTGTGTGTGTGTGTGTGTGTGTGTGTGTGTGTGAGTGTGTGTGTGTGTGTGTGTGTGTGACATAATTTGTCTGCATAAATAACTAATTATAATTGTAACCACATATAGGCATGAAAATAGTTCATTATCACTATAACTTGTTCAGCTATCAAAACTATGTGGCCCAGACCTTCGACCCATTATGTACGTGTGTAATCTTTCGACTTTGTAGATGAATGGTTCAGAGAACCGACATGTTGATAAATTAGACACATGTGCAACTCTTGGGTATCTTTATTGAGGAAACGTTTCGCCACACAGTGGCTTCATCAGTCCATACAAAGGTTCTCTGAACCATTCATCTACAAACCTGTCAGACACTGCAACTTCTTGGGATCTTAATACTCGGGAATTCTTCGCTTGCCTAATTCTTGGGCACGACCTACTTCCACACTGAACAAATGTGACACCACCTATGACTGCTGCACCTCTCCTGCCAACGGTTTATAAGCTCCTTCTCAGCACGTATGCCGTATTCTATTCAAGATTGATGGACTGACCACATCGACTCAAGGTTGAGGGACTGATAACCTCGTTCTCCTCCTGTTTCTTCAAGATTCTCCTTTGTATGGACTGATGAAGCCACTGTGTGGCGAAACGTTTCCTCAATAAAGATACCCAAGAGTTGCACATGTGTCTAATTTATCAATCTTTCGACTACCACCCGCACCACGGGTTTGGGGTGCATAATAAACATATTAAATTAAAATAAACAATAATTACACATGTCTACGAATTTGCACTGAGACTTTAATAAAAATGTTTAGAGACTAAACTATTTTTGCACATTAGTATACAAGCAAACTGCAGTCTTCATTATCCAGTCGACAGCGTTGTAACTTAACACACGAGCCAATCTTCCAGCCTAAGGTCCCCTCAAGGAAGGTTCCTTGATGTTGGTGAGGGGCTCTTGATTTAGGGAATTGGATCTGTGCTCCAGTTCCCCGAATTAAGCCTGAATGCCTTCCACATCCCCCCCCCCAGGCGCTGTATAATCCTCTGGGTTTAGCGCTTCCCCCTTGATTATAATAATAATAATAATCCAGCCTAAGGAATCTTATTTTTTTCAGAAATATCGCATGAGTACGATATTCATCACCTGAAGAAGGTCTCTAGTTAGACCGAAAAAATCTTCCCAATTTTTATACTGATAAATGTGAAGATTTTTCCTACTGGTATCAGTATGAATATTATCATAGTAATGATAGGTAAACAAATTTGCATAATGACAGTTATAATAATTATAATTACGATAATTATAAAAAATTGTAATGATTATATTTATAGTGACAATACAAATAGTACAATATATTATCTTTGGTATATTATCACTATTTCAAAAAACCAGTAGAAATAATAGTAGAAGTAAGGGAAGAGGTACTAGTTAAAGTTGTAATAGCAGCAACAGCAATAGTAATAGCAGTAATAGTTAAAAATAACTAAAAATCATGAAAAATAACTAAAAATTATGAAAAATAACTCAAAGTTATCAAAAACAACGAAAAATTACTAAAAATTACGGGAATATTGCTAGAATTTTTGTTTATTAACACACTGGCCGATTCCCACCAAGGCAGGGTGGCCCGAAAAAGAAAAACTTTTATCATCATTCACTCCATCACTGTCTTGCCAGAGGAGTGTTTTACACTACAGTTATAAAACTGCAACATTAACACCCCTCCTTCAGAGTGCAGGCACTGTACTTCCCATCTCCAGGACTCAAGTCCGGCCTGCCGGACTTGAGTCCTGGAGATGGGAGTCCCTTCATAAATGTTAATTTGCTCACACTCCAACAGCACGTCAAGTATTAAAACCCATTTGTCTCAGTTCACTCCTATCAAATACGCTCACAAAAAAATGTCTTAGAACAATAAGTATGAGTATTAGTTGCATTGTTATAACAGTTTTAGCAATATAGATAATAATAATTATAGTAATAATAATTATTATAATATTATTATTATACCGAAATTACATCAGCAAAAGCAAGAACTAACTCCTTTACCCCGTCAGGTCTGGGAAGCAAGAGTGACACACTCGTACACATGCCCAGGAATAGGATATCTAAACCGGTTTATTTACATGAAGATGTGACGTCAGCGCTGTATGTTACAGCCGGCTTCCGCAAATGTCGCCTCCGGGTGACTATCTGGCTTAGTGGCCATGTTGGAGGATGAATCAAATATCAACCGACAATTTATGGTTGCGTGTTAACTACCAATCAGAAATTTGAAAAGTGTAGTTTGACTACTATCTCTTCGAAGTGTCTTAACTACCCACGAGCACAATGAAGTAATCTCTCAACTATCATCCAGCACTATAAAGTAGGTTCTTGACTATCAACCAGTACTATTAAGTAGTCTCTCACTATCATCCTACAATTTAAAGTAGTGCGCTAACTAACAACCAGCACTTTGAATTAGTGTCATAATTACTCAACGTCTGATTGGTTACGCTGCCAACCAGAACTTTGAAATTGGTGTTAGCCATTCAGTGTGTGATTAGTTAGAATAATAACGAGAACAATGGTATATTGATGCATCTACTCGGCTTCCAATTACAACACCAATCAGAACTTCTAAACAGTATCTTAGCTATCCGATGCCTGATAAGTTAGATATTAGTCAGCACTCTGAGGTAGCGTCTTACCTATTCGGCGTCTCGTAGGCTAGATAACAGTGAGATACCATTGTCTTAGCCAAAATCGGCGTTAGAGTCAAGAGCAGTCTCCAATACCATCATGGATTTAATCGGAAAAGTGACTAAACCAGCAAACACAAACTCATTATACCTTGTGGAGTGTGTGATAAATCTTACGTGGGAGAACCAACTTCCAGGAACTTAATAGGGCTATCCAATCTTATTTATAGGGTTGCCCAAACTTATTCCATGGGTAGCAGTGGAAATGGGTTGAGCAAATATTTTTGCTTGTGGGTTTGGGTTTGAAAAGAACCTTCAGAGTATGGGCCAGTAGGCCTACTGCAGAAAAAAGGAGTACAGATAATCTTTCAGTGGGACGACACTAGAAATCCATGCACAGCATCTTCCAACACCTGCAGCCACCTGATGAGCCTCACTAAAGCAACATTGGTTATCAGAGGAGCAGACCGACGGAGCACACAGCGTTCAGAATCAACTTTAATCAGCACTACTAACACCATTTCACATAACTCGGGGTCTTTCACCATCTCCGAGGTTACAGTAAAGTTCATTCTAACTAAAACCACACAAAGACTTCACTTACTCAGGTGCACCTCGATATAGACCACGCTGAACTTTCTCTACACCTCACTGACCTTTCCTTACCTGCCTCATGCTCTATGTTTCTTTGTAAGAACTAATAAATTCCCGTGGTAATTTAGACTAATAAATTATCATATCACACATATTGTGTTATCATTAGGTGTGTATCTCGATGCGGAAATACACCGAGATGTGTGTATCTCTTAGTGTTTATACACAGACAAGTGTATCTCTCAGTGTGTGTATACACTGTGAGGCGCATATAACTGTATATATACATCGAGAAAAGTGTATACACATCGAGTGACTTGTATCTCTATATACACCAAGAGGTGTGCATATACAATGATCACTAACTTTCCTCTCAGTTTTAGGGATTCAGTTACCCACGACTCTGCTCGTTAATGTCTTACGATTTGATGAAAATTTCTTCATAAACGTTTTTAGGTTGGGTTAGGATACTTTAGGTTAGGTTATGTTAGTTTAGGTTAGAGTTTTGTTTATAAGCAAAATTTAACCTGATATAACATAACATAACGCTAACAAATATAATAATAATAATAAACGGGGACCTGCCGAGGAGACAGTAAGGACACATGATCCTTTGTATACCATTGATATACAATGCGATCCTATATTGACAATGTTCCACCCACACACTGGACTTTATCAAGTTACTGATAAAATCCACTGCGTAGGTGAAACGTTATCATTAAGGGATCACATTATATTGCATTAGTATCTTTTTTCATCGTATCGGTATTTTAAAACATTTGTCTCCAATACACTGCCAGATAATCACATTTTTCGTTATTTGACTATCGCAAATTAGACAGTCAAATAATGTTTCATTCCACTGTCACAGTGGAATGACGTTGATTATGAGGTTGGACTGTACATGCCACTCAGTGACCTCGTGTAATAGATAGTTGCTATTACCTCCGCACTAGGAACGTTAAGTAAAGTTCTGCTATCTTGGTTCAGCGAACTTGGTGGACGTTCCTTTAAGTAGCTACAACATTCAGTTGTTTATGGATGATTTCTTCTATTTTAGTACTCTTCAAATGTGTTAATATCCTGATTTGACTTTTCTTTCTTTCGCTCTTTCATCCTTGCTCTCTCTCTCTCTCTCTCTCTCTCTCTCTCTCTCTCTCTCTCTTTTTTTTTTTTACACAGGGTTTGACAAGGTTAAGGATCCCTAGCTTTATTGACAGCTATTTACAGGTTAAGGATTCCTAACTTTATTGGCAAGCTAAGAGCTGTTACCTACATCATTTGAAAGCATTTTTATTGTTATGAGACATACAAGTAGGGAACAGGATGAAGTTGGAGCCATCTGTGGGCCAGCATTTTCATTTGATCAACTGACTTTATCTCGTTGACATCATTATGCTGTACGAATGTGTTCCATACTCGAGTCATCCTGGGTATATAGGATCTCAGATGGAGTGATGTTCTGGAGAAGGGTACAGCCAGAGTGAAGTTGCTGCTTTCTGCCCGTCTTGTGGCATAAAAGCTTGTTTCACGCTGTCCTCGAAGTGGATCCAAGTGTGGTACTCTCTCTCTCTCTCTCTCTCTCCCTCTCTCTCTCTCTCTCTCTCATCTCTTCTCTCTCATCTCTCTCTCCTCTCTCTCTACTCTCTCTCTCTCTCTCTCTCTCTCTCTCTCTCTCGTCTCTCATCTCTCTCTCTCTCTCTCTCTTTCTCGCTCTCTCTCTCGCTCTCTCTCTCTCGCTCGCTCTCTCGCTCTCTCTCTCGCTCTCTCTCTCTCTCTCTCTCTCTCTCTCTCTCTCTCTCTCTCTCTCTCTCTCTCTCTCTCTCTCTCTCTCTCTCTCTCTCTCTCTCTCTCTCTCTCTCTCTCTCTCTCTCTCTCTCTCTCATATGTTATTATATACTTGGGTAAACAAAAATATTTAATGTAATATTTAATGACTTATGTAATAAAAATAATTACAAATAAGTAATCATACACACACACACACACACACACACACACACACACACATACACACACACACACACACACACACACACACACACACACATACACACGCTATGACTCGACCCCTGCAACCACAACTAGGTGAGTACACACACTAAACAATAACAACAACAACACGCACACACAGAGGGTTCACGGATTACATTTTGGCAACAACAGCACAACGAAGAACTGAAACAGGAAGAGCAAAGATCATAGATGATGACATTCTACCATCCCTCAACAAGATGAAAGAAAACCAGAGAGGAATACGCAGTTTCTGTAATCCTGAACAGGGAAGAGACTTACAGAGCCGAAGTAGAGGACACAAAGAACATCATTACCGAACAGGAGCAGAGGCGCTGTGTTACGTAGCTTAGACTTAAAATTCACCACGAGTGAAGTCAACTACATGAGATTAGAATACAGAATATGAGGGAGTGCTAGGAGGAAGCGACTACTGACTAGTCTGTGATTATTACATCCCCGAGGTGAAAGAGAATGGTACATAAAGAGAGATACTAGCGTAGCTGAATAGTAAATTTAGAGGAATTAGGGAATTCCTTAGGTAAATACAATAGTGCAATGAACTGAATGGAAAGAGAAGCAGAGGAAATGTTGAACTGTCTTACCCGTAAATGTACTGGAGTTATATAAAGAATAATGGATAGACGAAATATAAAACAATGAATGAAAGTGAAAACTTAGAACAGAAGAGCATGGAAAAATGTTCAATATATGGGACAAAAAAATTTTTAACCTTGATATTTTTCAGTAATAATAATAATTTTTTTTTTTCAATTCACTGACCGCATCCCACCGAGGCAGGGTGACCCTCCCCCCCCCCAAAAAAAAAAATCCGTTTACATTTAGTAATATATACAGGAGAAGGGGTTATTAGCCCCTTGCTCCTGGCATTTTAGTCGCCTCTTACGACACACATGACTTACTAATGAAGAATTTTGTTCCATTTCCTAATGGAGATAAGATGACTGGCTCGTCCTCCTTATTTCCCACTTCTACCACTACCACTACTACTACCTCTTCTTCTTCTACTACTACTACAACTACTGATGAAATTAAGACACATGTGCGGCGTCTGGTTGTCTTTGTTGTGGACGTTTCGCCATCCAGTGGCTGGCTGGATGGCGAAACGTCTACGATGGGGATGCCCGGGTGTTGTGCATGTGTCTTAATTTCATCTTGTCGGTATTATATGCAATTCTTGTACTACTACTACTACTACTACTACTACTACTACTACTACTACTACTACTACTACTACTACTAGTACCTCCACCTCTTCCTGCCTATATATAGCCGTCCTGCTCTACCTCTGTTAGTGTGACTTTGTCAATGGTCCAAGTCGGACCGAAACGTCGTCGTAAGCTTCTCTCTTTTATGTGCGGATTATTTGTGTATCGTTCCAGTCACGGTATTGTGCCTTTTTGTTATTTAGAAGTAGTAAGATATACCTGGTATCCCGCGTGTTTATCAGACAAACACCAGTAATCCTACCATCATTTAAAACAAAATAGATATATAATAATAATAATAATAATAATAATAATAATAATAATAATAATAATAATAATAATAATAATAAGAAGAAGAAGAAGAAGAAGAAGAAGAAGAAGGAAAAACAGACGAATAATAACTGTAATAGAAAAAGATGTTAGACAGATAAGTACTCAGATAATTTATAAGAAGGATGGAACTATCTCGTAGCAACTTTAGAGATTACAAGGTGACTGCAGTCCCTAACACTAACACAGCACGCCTTGGTAACTGTTTAACACAGCACGCCTTGGTAACTGTCTAACACAGCACGCCTTGGTAACTGTCTAACACAGCACGCCTTGGTAACTGTCTAACACAGCACACCTTGGTAACTGTTTAACACAGCACGCCTTGGTAACTGTCTAACACAGCACGCCTTGGTAACTGTCTAACACAGCACGCCTTGGTAACTGTCTAACACAGCACGCCTTGGTAACTGTCTAACACAGCACACCTTGGTAACTGTCTAACACAGCACACCTTGGTAACTGTCTAACACAGCACACCTTGGTAACTGTCTAACACAGCACACCTTGGTAACTGTCTAACACAGCACACCTTGGTAACTGTCTAACACAGCACACCTTGGTAATTGTCTAACACAGCACACCTTGGTAACTGTCTAACACAGCACACCTTGGTAACTGTCTAACACAGCACACCTTGGTAATTGTCTAACACAGCACACCTTGGTAACTGTCTAACACAGCACACCTTGGTAACTGTCTAACACAGCACACCTTGGTAACTGTCTAACACAGCACACCTTGGTAATTGTCTAACACAGCACACCTTGGTAATTGTCTAACACAAGACACCCTACTAACTGCCTAACACAGGATACCTTGCTTTCTAACACAGGAGGCTAGGTTATGTAAGATTCATCATGAAACAGGACAAGTGTTTCCTGACGCGGGTCTTAGTCATATGATAACCCTGCCACTGGAGCTTTTGGTCATCTGACCGAGGCCTTCCACTGGCTCATCTGCCCATCCCATTAAAAACTGTTATTAATAAGTTATACAGAGAGGTGAGCATCTCTCACTGTATATGCACCGATTGTGCACTGTGATCTCAATTTTAGAGACAAAGGTATCCTTGGCTAGCGGTGAATAAGTTACAGGCAGCCTTAATGACCCTCGTGTAGTCGATAGGACTTAAACCCAATTAACCAATCAGGTAATATGGTACAAACCTTGGTATTAGATACCGACAAATTGGTTTTCGGTCCTGAGACCTTGATTGCTTCTATCATTATATATATACACTGTCTTTTTAACCTCTATATGTCAGAAGTGAACAAGGTCACAGGACCAAAACGTTTTCTAATGTACTAGTGTTTACTCACGTATTTTTCGAAACCAAGCAATCAGGTACTTAACCAAGTTAGATCTAAATGTACTGCCAACACGCTTTGTAGAGCAATCCTTTTTTGGGACAATGTTTCGATCTAAACAGATCGAAACGTCGTTCTACAAAGCGTGTCCCCTCAAGGAAGGTTCCTTGATGTTAGTGAGGGGCTCTTGATTTAGGGAATTGGATCTGTGCTCCAGTTCCCCGAATTAAGCCTGAATTCCTTCCACATCCCCCCCACCAGGCGCTGTATAATCCTCCGGGTTTAGTGCTTCCCCCTTAATTATAATAATAATAATACAAAGCGTGTCTTCTCTCACTGCGTAGGTGCGTATTTCGCCAGCTGGCGCAAGTGTGTGTGTGCGTAGTTAACATGATCCATTGATTATTATTTTCTAACTCCATAGGGTCGTGCAGCGTCTGGGGCGTCGAAGCAGTCTAATGCGATTCCAGGAAGGGAAGAATAGCTCCAATTCCTTGGATGAAAATTACTTCACCAGCGTGAAAGCATCGTCCTTGAAGGGAAGGAGAGCTGCTGGACGGTGAGTTATCACGAATGAGCTCATTAGCTCACTCGATGAGCTCATTTTTCCAGTAAAGTTTGACTTGGGAATTTTATGGAGCTGTCAAGATCCACTTTTTTTTTACCTTACGCTTAAAAAGGTTTTAGCTGAGATTAGAGTTTTTTTTTCATCACTTTATTGCGATTAAAACAATTTTTTTTCTTTTTTGATGCCTTTTGATCTTTGTTTTACTATCAGCTGATTCCATTCTTAGTAATAAACTTTACTGAGGGAAAAGGTCAGTAAATAGACAGGAATAAAAGGTCAATTCATAAGGAAAAAGTCATATGAGGAACGAAAGTTGCCATTGCAACAAGTAAAAGTGATCTCTCTCTCTTTCTGTCTCTCTCTCTCTCTCTGTCTCTCTCTCGTTCCCTCTCTCTCCCTCTCTCCCATTCTCTCTCTCACGAGAGAGTTAAGCGGCTGGCTAAAACAGGTAGTATGTTAGACAAGTGTTGGGTAGTTTGGTAGTGCAGCAGTGTTGTGGTGGTGAGATCAGGTCAGCAACCACCACCACCATCACCACCACCACTACCACCATCACCACCATCACCACCACCACCACCACCACCATCACCACAACCACCACTACCACCATCACCACCACCACCACTACCACCATCACCACCACCACCATCACCACCACCACCATCACCACCACCACCATCACCACCACCACCATCACCACCAACACCACCACCATCACCACCACCACCACCACCACCACCACTACCACCATCACCACCACCACCATCACCACCACCACCATCACCACCACCACCATCACCACCACCACCACCACTACCACCATCACCACCACCACCATCACCACCACCACCATCACCACCACCACCATCACCACCACCACCATCACCACCACCACCACCACTACCACCATCACCACCACCACCACTACCACCATCACCACCACCACCATCACCACCACCACCATCACCACCACCACCATCACCACCACCACCATCACCACCACCACCACCACCATCACCACCACCACCACCACCACCACCACCACCACCACCACCACTACCACCATCACCACCACCACCATCACCACCACCACCATCACCACCACCACCATCACCACCAACACCATCACCACCACCACCACTACCACCATCACCACCACCACCACTACCACCACCACCACTACCACCATCACCACCACCACCATCACCACCACTACCAACTAATATCCGACTGGTCAGGAAGAGTTTGGAGGGACTTATTAAGTTCCCACTTGAAGACAGTAAGGAATCTGCTGGAAACTTCCCTTCTATATAAAGTATCAGTGTACTTTTGAACCCCATTATATAGCGCATGTTTTGAACCCCATTATATAGCTCATATTTTGAACCACATTATATAGCTCATGTTTTGAACCCCATTAGCTCATGTTTTGAACCCCATTATACAGCTCATGTTTTGAACCCCATTATATAGCTCATGTTTTGAACCCCATTATATAGCTCATATTTTGAACCACATTATATAGCGCATGTTTTGAACCCCATTATATAGCTCATGTTTTGAACCCCATTAGCTCATGTTTTGAACCCCATTATATAGCTCATGTTTTGAACCCCATTATATAGCGCATGTTTTGAACCCCATTATATAGCTCATGTTTTGAACCCCATTAGCTCATGTTTTGAACCCCATTATATAGCTCATGTTTTGAACCCCATTATATAGCTCATATTTTGAACCCCATTATATAGCTCATGTTTTGAACCCCATTAGCTCATGTTTTGAACCCCATTAGCTCATGTTTTGAACCACATTATATAGCTCATGTTTTGAACCCCATTATATAGCTCATGTTTTGAACCCCATTATATAGCTCATATTTTGAACCCCATTATATAGCTCATGTTTTGAACCCCATTATATAGCTCATATTTTGAACCACATTATATAGCTCATGTTTTGAACCCCATTAGCTCATGTTTTGAACCCCATTATATAGCTCATGTTTTGAACCCCATTAGCTCATGTTTTGAACCACATTATATAGCGCATGTTTTGAACCCCATTATATAGCTCATGTTTTGAACCCCATTATATAGCTCATATTTTGAACCACATTATATAGCTCATGTTTTGAACCCCATTAGCTCATGTTTTGAACCCCATTATATAGCTCATGTTTTGAACCCCATTAGCTCATGTTTTGAACCACATTATATAGCTCATGTTTTGAACCCCATTATATAGCTCATATTTTGAACCCCATTATATAGCTCATGTTTTGAACCCCATTATATAGCTCATATTTTGAACCCCATTATATAGCTCATATTTTGAACCCCATTATATAGCTCATGTTTTGAACCCCATTAGCTCATGTTTTGAACCCCATTATATAGCTCATGTTTTGAACCCCATTATATAGCTCATATTTTGAACCCCATTATATAGCTCATATTTTGAACCCCATTATATAGCTCATGTTTTGAACCCCATTAGCTCATGTTTTGAACCCCATTATATAGCTCATGTTTTGAACCACATTATATAGCTCATGTTTTGAACCCCATTAGCTCATGTTTTGAACCCATTATATAGCTCATGTTTTGAACCCCATTATATAGCTCATGTTTTGAACTCCATTAGCTCATGTTTTGAACCCATTATATAGCTCATGTTTTGAACCCCATTATATAGCTCATGTTTTGAACCCCATTATATAGCTCATGTTTTGAACCCCATTATATAGCTCATGTTTTGAACCCCATTATATAGCTCATGTTTTGAACCCCATTAGCTCATGTTTTGAACCCCATTATATAGCTCATGTTTTGAACCCCATTATATAGCTCATGTTTTGAACCCCATTATATAGCTCATGTTTTGAACCCCATTAGCTCATGTTTTGAACCCCATTATATAGCTCATGTTTTGAACCCCATTATATAGCTCATGTTTTGAACCCCATTATATAGCTCATGTTTTGAACCCCATTATATAGCTCATGTTTTGAACCCCATTAGCTCATGCTTTGAACCCCATTATATAGCTCATGTTTTGAACCCCATTATATAGCTCATGTTTTGAACCCCATTATATAGCTCATGTTTTGAACCCCATTAGCTCATGTTTTGAACCCCATTATATAGCTCATGTTTTGAACCCCATTATATAGCGCATGTTTTGAACCCCATATAGCGCATGTTGCGCGCATCCACCGCAAGTGCTCACCAGCCTCGTAAGAGGTTATTTCAGCTTGCAGATTTGGAGCAAATCTCGTTAATATTTTCTAGTGATAAATAATGTTATGTCTTTCTCTGCTTTTGTCCTACGAGAACAGTGTAATGCATATCATATATTGCTTATAATTCAGATGCCTGGCTGGTTAGGTGATGGAATTAACATCTCGCAATACATCTCTGGATATGCTATGTTTTCTTGCCCGACTTAAAAGTGGGGATGTCAGTGTATATAGATAGTTTAGTACAAAGATAATACATACCATTAATCGTATCATCATTGGCTAGACATCTCTTTAGGTTTTACCTGGAATATTTTGTTTTTCCTGTATTGTGATAATGTTGCTAGAGAAATATTTTGTTATTATAGATGTGAGTTAGGTTAGGTTAGGTAAGGTTCGTCAGGAAACAGGACAAATGTTTCCTGACGCGGGTCTTAGTCAGATGATGACCCGCCTTTGGAGCTTTTGGTCATCTGACCGAGGCCTTCCGCTGGCTTACCGGTCCACCCCTTTAAAAATTATGGTCATTTATAACCAGTCTGTATAGATGTGAGTGAAACATTTTTAAACAATCGATCTTCCTGCATGGTTTCCTCCAAGACCTTCAATCATTTTTCTTCCGGTGGCATTGTTATTCCCTTTATTAAAATGATTCCGTAACGTAGAAGATAAATTTATCTTCGTTGAATAGATTTCTGCGATCCCAGGGGGGGTGACCTGTCGACTTGGAGATTTGTTGTGGCCTCCATGGAAGCCATTCTTAAGTCACTTCTAGTATTGTCTGCAAAGGATAATATATTGCTATGATTTGTCTTCGTCGAGGACTGTAACTTAAGGTACTTAACTTTTCACAAGACGTTGCCTTATTATTACTTTGTTCATGTTTTTTTTTATCTATCTGTTCACTTTTCTAGTGATTCCTTTCGCACGTATTTTGTGTACTATTACACGAAGACCATTTGTCGAAGGCTACCTCAAAGTCTGTGTATGTTATATCGGTATATTTTTTTTGTCTTCTAATGAATCCAAAACCATATTCGTAATGGCCTAGCAACTGTGAAAGGCAGAAATACCCTGCTCTAAGTCCATGTCGACCAGGTCGATGCATATATAATTTCATACATTTTGTAATCCTAATTACAGAATGAATGATGATGTGTGTTAAGGCTATCAGTTCACAGCTTTTAAAGCGATATCTTCGTTCCTATATTTAGAAAGAGGAGCTCTGCAAGAGGTGTGTTTGTGTTTGTAGATGTCGCCTGTGTACAGACTATGTTTCCATACAGTGTTTAGGGCAGCGGTGGAGGATGTCGTCAGTCAGAAAAAAACCAGAAGTTCGAGATTTTGTCTATTATATGACCCATTGTTATTATGCATACTAATGATCCTCCACGACGTACTTGGAAAAAATCATCCTTTCTGTACCTCACCTTACATGTGCACCAAATAACACATGTGGTTTAGTGCCTTTCTTTGTAAATATAATGATAATAATAATATTCCCCTTACATATCCGGGTGTTAGGCACCCACACGGACGTCCTTCATGCACATGTATACAAACACTCACCCCTAACACAAATGTGTATTAGATGTTACACCCACATACCTGGCCCTCACGCACATGTGTATTCCTACAGCAAATATCATCGGCATCATCTCAGTTGTTTTAAGTGGTAGTAAAATTTTCCTCCTGGTAATGAAGCGTCGCAAAAACTGAGTTACTAAAAATACTGCCTTTTCTGTTGGGAAATTTTGCTGCGAACCAAAACTGTTATTATTATAATCATGGGGGAGCGCTAAACCCGTAGGATTATACAACGCATGAGGGGGGGGGGATGGAAAGCATTCAGGCTCAATTCAGGGAACCGGAGCACAGGTCCAATTCCCTAGATCAAGAGCCCCTCACCAGCGTCAAGGAACCTCCCTTGAGGGATGCAAACCAAAAGCCAGGCTTAAGATGACCTTCACTGCCAACATACGTGTAAACACCTAAACTGCTGAAATGTCGAAGTCTTTTAAACTGTACTGGAGTTAGAGAAAAAACTACTGTTTACGATAACTGCATACTCATTTTAAAGATATCTCTAAAACAAACAGTGGCCTCAAACAGCACACTGAGAGATAACTCAATAGGTAAAATAATACTATTGTTTACAGCACTTTCGTTTTAAATACACGTGGAATTACTAACAGACCATTTACTGTTTACAAGAATTAATCTGATGAGTTTCTCCGAGCTGTACCTGGTCAGCTAGGAAGTAATGACTATTCTGGGGAGTGTTCTGCGAGTAACAACAACCTGACTGACAATGCCGTCAGTTAAGAGGTTTGATCTGAGATCGAGCTGCGGAGGCAATGCATTCCACAACCTTCACCAGGAAGTAGTGAGATTATTTCGTTGTTATGAACAAACCTCTACCAATTTCTCTTCTGATGCACTTTGTAGATTCATGGTGAGGCGCTAAGCCTTCAGGGGTCGTATAATTCAGGCTGTCAGGCCGGCTGTCCAGCTGTCGTTTCTCTGGCTGCCTGGCTGAATGTCTGGCTGTCTGACTGTCTGGCTAGTATACCTGACAACAGCACAAGTCATGACCTTTGTATTGTGTTGCGACACTTCTGGTTTATTAAAATAGTTCCCTCGTGCCTGAGGGCTCAGCTGGTTACCAGGGCGACCAGCACAGCTGCTTCACACGTGTACCTTCACTATGTTCGTGTGCACGTGTTATGCTCGTGTGTACGTGCTATGCTTGTGTGTAAGTCTTATGTTAATGAGTACATACTATGTTTCCGTGTACGTACTAAGTTTCTTTGTGCATACTCTGCTTGTTAATTTACATTATGTATGTATTCAATGTGGGCCGTCACCAACATTCAGACTGATCAGTGACCCGGACGCAGTAAAGGCGGAGGGTCGAGCCTTGTTTCTGTGTCCCATCTCTGGAGCATCCTCTCTCTGTCCACCTTAGATATTCCTCGCAATATTTTGTATGTCGTTATCATGTCTCCCCTAACCCTCCTGTCCTCCAGTGTCATCAGGCGATTTCCCTTAACCTTCCTTCGTAGGACATTCCCCTTAGCTCTGGAACTAGCCTTGTTGCAAACCTTTGCACTTTCTCTAATTTCTTGACGTGCTTGACGAGGTGTGGGTTCCAAACTGGTGCTGCGTGTGCTGTGTGTGTGTGTGTACTCACCTAGTTGTACTCACCTAGTTGAGGTTGCAGGGGTTGAGTTCTAGCTCCTGGCCCCGCCTCTTCACTGGTCGCTACTAGATCACTCTCCCTGAACCGTGAGCTTTATCATACCTCTGCTTAAAGCTATGTATGGATCCTGCCTCCACTACATTGCTTCCCAAACTATTCCACTTCTTGACTACTCTGTGACTGAAGAAATACTTCCTAACATCCCTGTGATTTATCTGTGTCTTCAACTTCCAACTGTGTCCCATCTCTGGAACATTCTGTCTTTGTCCACCTTGTCAATTCCTCTCAGTATTTTGTATGTCGTTATCATGTCCCCCCTATCTCTCCTGTCCTCCAGTGTCGTCAGGTCGACTTCCCTTAACCTCTCCTCGTAGGACATACCCCTTAGCTCTGGGACTAGTCTTGCTGCAAACCTTTGCACTTTCTCTAGTTTCTTTACGTGCTTGGCTAGGTGTGGGTTCCAAACTGGTGCCACATACTCCAATATGGGCTTAACGTACACGGTGTACAGGGTCCTGAACGATTCCTTATTAAGATGTCGGAATGCTGTTCTGAGGTTTGCTAGACGCCCATATGCTGCAGCAGTTATTTGGTTGATGTGCTCTTCAGGAGAAGTGCCTGGTGTTATACTCACCCCAAGATCTTTTCCCTTGAGTGAGGTGTGTGTGTGTGTGTGTGTGTGTGTGTGTGTGTATGTACTCACCTAGTTGAGGTTGCAGGGGTCGAGTCCAAGCTCCTGGCCCCGCCTCTTCACTGGTCACTACTAGGTCACTCTCCTTGAACCGTGAGCTTTATCATACCTCTGCTTAAAGCTATGGATGGATTCTGCCTCCACTACATCGCTTCCAAAACTGTTCCACTTCCTGACTACTCTGTGGCTGAAGAAATACTTCCTAACATCCCTGTGATTCATCTGTGTCTTCAACTTCCAACTGTGTCCCCTTGTTGCTGTGTCCCATCTCTGGAACATCCTGTCTTTGTCCACCTTGTCAATTCCTCTCAGCATTTTGTATGTCGTTATCATGCCCCCCCCCCCCTATCTCTCCTGTCCTCCAGTGTCGTCAGGTTGATTTCCCTTAACCTCTCCTCGTAGGACATACCTCTTAGCTCTGGGACTAGTCTTGTTGCAAACCTTTGCACTTTTTCTAGTTTCTTTACGTGCTTGGCTAGGTGTGGGTTCCAAACTGGTGCCGCATACTTCAATATGGGCCTAACGAACACGGTGTACAGGGTCCTGAACGATTCCTTATTAAGATGTCGGAATGTTGTTCTGAGGTTTGCCAGGCGCCCATATGCTGCAGCAGTTATTTGGTGATGTGCGCTTCAGGAGATGTGCCTGGTGTTATACTCACCCCAAGATTTCTTTCCTTGAGTGAGGTTTGTAGTCTCTGGCCCCCTAGACTGCACTCCGTCTGCGGTCTTCTTTGCCCTTCCCCAATCTTCATGACTTTGCACTTGGTGTGTGTGTGTGTATGCCTCACAGCCATTGCTTTCCATTATAAATGCATACCAGCAAATTTTTCCGTGCATACATACGTTTGAGTACACAGTATGTATTCAAACATGTATGCATTTAGTTATGATAATGGTTTTATATATAAAAGCGAAAAGAAAACTGCAGGTGAAGGATAATGAAAATGTGTTATCGTACATATGAGTATATATATAACGAGAGACCAGCCATACTGAACGAGAAAAATAGAATGTTTGTAAGAAAAAGAAACAGCATGGTTGCCCAGGGAGAGAGAGAGAGAGAGAGAGAGAGAGAGAGAGAGAGAGAGAGAGAGAGAGAGAGAGCTTAGGCTACCTACGTACTCTTGGAGATGTCACTAGTTCATCCATACAATTAATTTTAGAAGGAAAAACAAAACATTCTGAACATAAATTCTATGAGCAAGTTTGTTATTATCACTGATGTTGAGCTTAATGGCTGCCCTTGTTAGTTTGTCGGGTAAAATGAGCTGGGATATTTAGCTTAATGGCCAATTAAGTGCAGTTAAAAGCTGTGCCCCGGCTTTTATAGATATAGTATAGGCGTATTGCGACAATGAAAAAGCAAAGGTACTGTGACAATGATAAATTTTTATAAAGTTTTTCAGAGAGCAAAAAGTTTCGCGAAAAGGTTAACTCAGCACCTGTGTAAATTTTCCTCACCTACAGTGCATAAATAGCTTAGTTCAGTGGTTCCCAAACTGGGGGTAAATTACCCCCTGGGGGTAATTTAACCATTTTTGGGGGGTAATGGAGGGGTGACAGAAAAAAGTTATGAATTCTGAAAATCAAGAAAACAATGCGGTACCCGGTATGAGGATTATTGTTAACTTTGTCTTAGTATATAAAGTTGTAAAGTAAACCTATTATAAGTAAGTAATAAAGTTAAACCAAATAACAATAAACATCAAAAACTAATATGCAGTATTAGAAAAGAAGAAATATATAGCTAAGTGTGTGGAAACCCAAAAGTATTTTGACAAGTATGCTTCAGGACAAAAGTCACTCAGTAGCCCAGATCGACCTGTCCAGTACGCGTCACTCACTTCCTGAGGCTGCCTCTATTTCACACTGTCAGTTTATCTGTGAGCATCAGCCGAGGTAGACATAAGCTGGTATGTATGTGTACTGCCCTGTGCAGTATATAGTTAGTATTTACCCACTGTTACTGTGAATTTGTAGCTATTATTAATTTTATATATAATGTATGTGTGGTTCTTACGTTTTCAATGGTTTTGCTAGGATTAGCAGAGTATGCGAGGCTGTATACGTTCACGTTTAGCCATATATATCAATAATAACAACATTTTGTGAAAGGGGTAACATGATTTATGTGGCATGTTAAATTGGGTAACAAGCTGAAAAAGTTTGGGAACCACTGGCTTAGTTGGTTTGTTATTGGGGTTTGAAGCCTATCGACAAAATGAGAATTATTAAGGGGCTGCATGTCATGTGTTCACCACCAATCACGTATACTTTAATCCCTATAATAGGGATTAATTAATCTCTCAGCCTATATACACTGAGAAACACATACCTCTCCATGTAAGTATCCTGATCTGTTGTGTTGTGAAGGCTAGAAGGTTGACGGGTGTTAGGCTTACCGACACCATGTTAGAGATCACAGTCATCCTATTGGCTGGTTCCTCTGTTAAAACTGTCTACCCTTCTTCTAGCCTTCACAGACTCCGTCTTCTTGAAGCAGCCCTTTTACACAACTGTTGTGTCTTTGAAGCAAATAACACACGACAAATTTTGTCTGTTGAAAAGAGTTTTTCTTTCTTCTCTGCTGGTGCGCAGCGGCTGAGATAAGATGTGTATCTTCACTCAGTAAGCTGTTTAGTGACTCACGAAATAAGCTTTTTATTATTTGTATTTAATATCTACGTCGCTTTGGCTGTTTATCCCTCTGTCTGTTTGACTGTTCTTCTCCTTAGCTTGCCCAATATTCCAGGATGGGAGAATGGGCTTAGTCATGGGAAGTCAGCTGAGCGCAGTCTTGGCCCAAATTTTATCGGAAAAATATTGAGACCGAAGGGTTTTGCAAATATCATACCTAACACAGTCACATGGCTCAGATATATTGATGGTGTTCTGGTCACATATCAGCGAATACTTAACGTCGAAACTATTATAAAATGTACTCTTGAACTGGAAAATGAAGGCAAATAACCATTTCTTGATGTTCTTCTATGCGGATTTCCATACAATGACGTTTTCAGAGTCTACAGAAAACCCACAAATAAAGGTGACCTTACTCTTTTCTACCAACACTACGATACTTTCACCAAACGAGGTGTAGTCACTGTTTTTTTTTTCTAAGAACTGTCCGTATCTCCAGTCCCGAATTCTTACATGTTCTCCTGTATATTACCCGTGTCTTCACATGCTTACACTTCCCTCCCTACTTTATTTAAGACTGTAAACACAGAGCTATGACTTTACTTAACTCTGCCAACAACATCACTACCAAGAAACACAATGAAGCAGGAGTATACACCATACCACGCTGGGGTTCCAACAAAATCTACATAGGAGACACTGGGAGTAATCTTTCCACATGTGTTCAAGACCACGCTTAGAACTGAGACGACTCCAACAACGCGTGTGTTGTACTCAGGAATAAATAGAGCCATCTCATTCAATTAACCCTGAAATTACCTACAGATATCACGACAAGGATGGACACCACTGCACTGAAGCTTCTTTAAATGCTACTTCCAACACCAAATAACAAAGAGATGGAAAATATATTGCCTCAACAACTCTGACACATGATTCTGCTACATCTCGGCTGTCACGAGACACAGTAATACATGACTTCACGTCTTCGCCTGACCATTACCAGTAATTTAATTAAGCTCTTCACTATTGTAATACAATGGTAATGTTGACAGAGCGTAAATAAGACACACATTACAGGTTGTGGCATTTTATTGAGAAAACGTTTCGTTACTTCACAGAAAGAATTAATCATGGATATTTATAGGATGTGGTCATGAATTTACATGCAAACAGACGACCGAGTGAGTTTAAGTGATGGCAGTATCAGGTATTGGTAGAATAAATCTCGTTAAACTTAGAAGATTGTGAGTAATCCTGAGTTTTGATTAATGTTATTGAGTGTAGCTATTATTGTTGATCCTAAACATAATCCTCTGCGAGGGTAACTTTCCTTGGTGAGAAGTCGTGCCTCTGGGAAGTTCATAAAGTGGTTCTCAGCATTGTGTGCAGAGTTCATGGATTTTAGTGTCGTCGCTTCGGCATGCGTCAAAGCTCTTTGACTCTGGCATCTCGGTCCCTGGAGGGTATACTAACATAAAACTTGTCAGCGTCCACGTGGTACAGTATAGATGTCGGCAATGGTATTCATTGGCTTCTTTTTATTAATTAAGTATTTTATGAGACCAGATGAAATATTGGTGACTTATATTAGCTTTAGCTAAGGTACTGGAAAGGTTGCTGCTGATTTTGCTGACGGGGAATACCTTCTCGGCACTCTTTTTGCAGACGATAATGAAATATTGTGAGTACTGGAGGGTTAATGGTTCCTTGATTGATATAATTACATTCGACTTCGAGGGACGTGGAGTGAAAGAGATTCTGTGTGTTCTTAAAAAAAAATCAAGTGATGCTCTGACAACCCAGCTCCTTCCTCTCACTATGACATGGTCTTGGAGGCACTGTAGGACAAACAGAATGAAAATGTAATATACACAGACTCTGTGAAATCCTTTTACAAGTGCGATGATGGTATAATAAGCATAAAATGCAAGGTAAAGGAATAACGTGAAAAATAGGTAAATGGATCTTTAACTTTCTAATCAACGGAACTCAAAGTGTAGTATTATTTTTTTTATTATTATTATCACACTGGCCGATTCCCACCAAGGCAGGGTGGCCCGAAAAAGAAAAACTTTCACCATTATTCACTCCATCACTGTCTTGCCAGAAGGGTGCTTTACACTACAGTTTTTAAACTGCAACATTAACACCCCTCCTTCAGAGTGCAGGCACTGTACTTCCCATCTCCAGGACTCAAGTCCGGCCTGCCGGTTTCCCTGAACCCCTTCATAAATGTTACTTTGCTCACACTCCAACAGCACGTCAAGTATTAAAAAACATTTGTCTCCATTCACTCCTATCAAACACGCTCACGCATGCCTGCTGGAAGTCCAAGCCCCTCGCACACAAAACCTCCTTTACCCCCTCCCTCCAACCTTTCCTAGGCCGACCCCTACCCCGCCTTCCTTCCACTACAGACTGATACACTCTTGAAGTTATTCTGTTTCGCTCCATTCTCTCCACATGTCCGAACCACCTCAACAACCCTTCCTCAGCCCTCTGGACAAAAGTTTTGGTAGTATACAGTAAAGTCAGAGGCGGCTACAGTGAAAAGCTCTGTTCCACAAGGTACAATACTCGCTCCCATCTTCTTCCTCATCCTCATATCCGACATAGATAGAGAAGTAAACCATAGTACCGTGTTTTCCTTTGCTGACAATACTACAAATTTGCACGAGTGTCATCCACTGAGGACCCTACAAATCTCCAAGCGGTTATAAACCAAGTCTTCCAATGGGCCACAGAAAACAATATGAAGTTCAACGAAGATAAATTTCAATTACTTCTTTATGGAAAACTTGAGGAAATAAAAACTAGATGGGAGTATAAAACAACTTCTAAGCACACAATGTGGCGAAAAAGTAATGTGAAGGACGTGAAAGTGACAATGTTAGAGAATCTCATTTTTTAAAGATCACAACAATGTGTCTATCACATCCGTTAAGAAAATGATAGGAGGGATAATAAGAACCTTCGAAATATGGGATGCCAAGCCAATGATGATAATTCTCCTTAAATCACTTGTTCTCTTCAGGCTGGAATCATGCTGTACACTAACGGCTCCTTTCAAGGCTGGCGAAATTGCAGATCTGGAGAATATACGAAGAACTTTCACTGCACGTATAAGTACAATCAAGCACCTAAATTACTGGGAAAGTTTGAAGTCTCTTTGCCTGTCCTCCCTGGAATGCAGGCGACAAAAATGAATCATAATTTACATCTGGAAAATTCTAGAGGGACAAGTCCCACATCTGCACTCGGAAATCACTCCCTACGAACGCAAAAGACTCGGCCGGTGGTGCAACATCCTTCCAGTGAAAAACTGGGGTGCCACGAGTACATTAAAATATATATAACACAGTAAGTGTCAGGGACCCAAGACTGTTCATCTGCCTCCCAGTAATCATAAGGGGGCATTACTAATAGACCCGACAGACACCTAAAGTTAGTACCTGGTCAGCCGGGCTGTGGTTCCCATGTTGGGTTGCGTTCGGCAGTCAGTAACAGCCTGGTTGATGAAGCCCTGATCCATGGCGAGGCCTGGTCATGGACCGGGCAGTGGGGGCGTTGACGCCCGGAACACCCTCCAGGTAGACGCTTGGGTCTATCGTCTCGATGTGAATAACAATGTAGGTCAATTTAATTTGTTTGTTTGCGGTAAATTTGAAATTAAGTTTATTATTATATTTTCGATTCAGAACGTCTAGGAAGGGAATTTGTCCGTTATTTTCTTCTTTAAAATAATGAACTTAATAGACGGTTCCACCGACCTGATATTGAGAAGATTCTGGGTGTTGAGGCATCGAGGAGGCGATGACTAGGATATTGTTAACGTATGTCAGCTATGTCACACCTTGTGGAATGTGAATTTTCAGTCTCTTTTCCATCAGATGTTCCATGTCTAGGTTGGCAATGACAATACTATGAAGTAAACCTTTGGCCATGCCAAAAGACTGATTATACGCGGCATCTTTCAAAGAAAAATAGAATATCTTCCATTCCCACGTCTCTCGAGGGCGCATGTAATTATATCGATCAAGTTATCAATCTTCACTACCCACAACATTTCATCATCGACTGCTAAAAGACTGCCGAGAAGATACTACGTAACTCTAGTTCCAGCACAGGTACATCACACTCCCCATCAACACAACCAAAACTTTTCCAGTACCATAGCTAAAGTCAATATCACCCACCAATATTTCATCAAACCCATAAAAGACTTAGTCGATATAAGGAAGTTAATGAATAGCATTGCTGAAACCTCCAGAGACCTACATACCAGAGCCAAAGAACATAACGCATGCCCCAGCGACGACATTAAGAATGCATGCACTTGTACACAGAAACACCGAGAACCTCCCTATCAACTTCCCAAAGGCAAGACTTAAAAAAAAAAAAGTGACGGTCGCATCAGATTACGTTGAGTATCCGTTAGGATCATTCCCAATCTCCGAAGTTATAGCGAGGCTTATTCTCCCAATACCTGATACTGCCATCACATGACCTCAATTGGAGTGACCAAGTCTGAAAAGTAATAAAAAATGACGTCGTGTTCTTCCTGTTGGTTGCCAAGATTGCATGTGGCTGTGCTAGTCTTCAGGACTATATTTACATGAAATTCTTATATTTTTTTTTTTGTAATACTGACAGGTCAGTGTTAAATAAAAATGCAGTCCTGAGTATGAACAGACAGACTGGCATGTCTTGACAGACAAAAAACATGGCAGACAGACAGCTGACAGATACGGTAACGAACAAGGAAGGAAACGTAAAGAGAGACGAATACAGGTTGAAAATACATGAGCAGAGTTACCTATGTATTTCTTACGAAAAGGAAGAAGACAGAGATATGTTAGAAAATAAAGGAAAGTAGATAAGCTTAAGTAAGATGAGAGAGAGAGAGAGAGAGAGAGAGAGAGAGAGAGAGAGAGAGAGAGAGAGAGAGAGAGAGAGAGAGAGAGAGAGAGAGAGAGAGAGAGAAAGAGAGATAGAGAGAGAGAGAAAGAGAGAGAGAGAGAGAGAGAGAGAGAGAGAGAGAGAGAGAGAGAGAGAGAGAGAGAGAGAGAGAGAGAGAGAGAGAGAGAGAGAAAAAAAAGACACAGAGACAGACAGATATAGACTTCTCTTCAACACCCCGTCCCCTTTACTCACCCTAACCCTCATGAAAAAATTAGACAAGAACGAGAAGGTCATCAGTTTAACGGACTGTCAGCAGTCCAACAGCTGCCACACAGACAAATGACAATCCTTCCAAGAAGCCACACTAAACGCGCCCTATCCTCCTCGGCCAGACAGACACTCTTAATGACAAACACCCTGATAAAGCACACTGAACTCCCTATCTTTCTTGCTTCGCCAGACTCCCTGCCTAATCCACCTCGCCGGAAACAACTGGGACTGAATCCCTCTCTCTGCTTTAATAATTAACGAAGGCTAAGAGGATCGGTACACTGGACCCAGCTGGACAGCACAAGCGGTAGTCTCTTAATCAAAGCATTACCAGGCAGGACCCCTGCTGCTAACAACAATTTTCCCTTAAGTAAGTACTCAGCTACCACAGCCTCTGCAGCACATCCTCCGCGAAGAGTAAAGCTGCTCCTTAAGATTTGATCAGAGCGCCTAAACCTCTGATCAATGTATATACAGATGAAAACAGATTAGTTAACTACACGTTAGGCTTTAAAAATGTCTTTTAATGTTTAAGGTATTATGAATTTTTAGGCTATCCTCCAAATGACAGAAAACCCTTAAATTTTATTTACAACAGAAAACGAGTTAGGATCACAGCCTACCTAAATTAAATCAGCAGTATTTCGTATAACAAGAAATCGCTTGTGTTGGAGCACTTTTATTGACAATTGTTCTCATGAATAAAACGTAAAAACAAATATCACGCTGTCTGGAATAGTTTGATGCATTAAAACACTGACGTTCTGCACTGAGACGTGCAGATTATAATCAATATAGTATGTCATTAATGTCAGTAAGTACGTAAGTACGTAAGTAAGTAAGTTTATTCAGGTATACACAAATACAGTTACATAGATTATCATACATAGCAGCATATGTGTAGAGAACCTAGGATAACCCCAAAAAATCAGACAGAGTGACTTATTTCCATTGGGGTCCTTTTACCTTATTATTATAATATAAAGGTTATAATATTTTCTTATTATTCTATAATGAAGATAACATCTTATTATTATACTAAAAAGACTATCTACTACACGAGGGTCATTAAGACTATCTACTACACGAGGGTCATTATTAAGACTATCTACAATACGAGGGTCATTACTAGGAATAAGGTAAAATTTACACGTATGTTAGCTAAAAAATAGAAAATCATTCCCCTCCCTTTCTGTAGCTACATTCATCATACACATTTTGGCACTCTTCTTGAACTGGTTCATGCTATGACTGGCTTTGACATGTGCGGGCAGTCTGTTCCATTCCTTTATTGCTGTACAATAAAAGGTGTTTGACGCCTGGCCACTGACTGTGGGTACTACAAAGTTGTGCTCTCTCCCCCTAGTACTATGATTGCTTTGGTTCCCAACCATGACAAAATTGACAGCAAGATATTCTGGACATTGTTTGTGAGCAATTTTATAAACATGATTTAGCTTCAGTTGTTTTACTCTGCCTTCAACATTCAGCATAACCAACTGCTGTAATTCATTCTGGCCTACATGCTCTCTTGATCCCAGCCCCAGGATGAATCTTACGATTTTGTTCTGGGTGATTTGCAGTCTATCTTTCAGTTTTTTTGTCAGAGTACCGTGAAGAGCAAGCGTAATCCATATGGCATTGTATAAGGGCTAGACATAGGGTCCTGCGAGCCTCAGTAGATAGACACTGTGCTTGTCTATACAGGAACCTCAGTCTGGCATTCGCTTTCTTTACTACACTGTTCCCTATCAATTCTCCTGACATGCATGGGTCAAAGGGGATTCCCAGATATTTTACTGATGAAACCAAAGTGATGGGCTCCCCATTACAATGGACATTAAAATTATTTACCCTTCTCAGTTTATGTTTCGTGCCAAAGAGAATGGCTTCAGTTTTCCCGAGGTGTAATGATAGTTTGTTGTCTACTAACCATTTGCTGCAGGACTTCAGTTCCAGTGTTAAAACATTAGCTATATCTTGTGGGTCTTTACCTGACACTAACAGAGCACTGTCATCTGCATACATTAGGAGTTTGCACTTGACACTGATAGGCATATCATTGATATAACATAAGAATAATAAGGGACCCAGAATACTACCATGGGGAACTCCACATGCTATCGGCAGGGGTTCTGATTCCATTTTGTTGATTTTGACAATTTGTCTCCTGTTGCTAAGGTAGGACTTAAACCACTCTACAGAACCTATACCGATAGCTTGAAGTTTCTTACATAATATATTGTGGCTGACAGTATCGAAGGCCTTTTGCAGGTCTAAGGTTACCATACCTATGAGGTTCCCCTTTGACATTTCAGTTCTCAGGTAATCCATCAGATTAATTAGGGAGGTGTCGGCTGAGTAAGATCTTCTAAAGCCCGATTGATAGCTATGGAGAATGTTGTTGTCATTAAGGTACTTAACTACTTGAGAGTACACCGCCCTCTTCAGAATTTTGGATATTATACTGAGTATACTAACAGGCCTATAATTGCTTACATCAGACCTACTATTTTTCTCCAAAATATGAGTAACTCTGGCCTCCTTGAACCCATCCGGTACGGTATTAGTGGTGATTGATAGATTTATTATGTGAGCAATAGGGATTGACAGTTCAGAAGCACCATCTTTTAGGAACTTAGACGGGATGTTATCCGGGCCAGTGCTCTTAGTTGGGTTTAACCTGCTTTGTTCTTTTTGAATAAAGTCATGAGACACACTTACTAGTTGACAACTGTTTGGGGTTACCCCTTTATTGGTATAGTAAGTTTGAAACTTATCAGAGTCTGTGTTAAAGGTATTTGATACAGCTGGTAGTTTACTTACTAGTGTTGATGCAACAGCTGTGTAGTAGGAATTAAAGCAATTTGCCACGTTAGATGTTTCGTGGCATACCTCGTTATCGATAGTGAGTATACTATGTTGTACCTATCTACTGGTTTATGGCTATACCCCAACTGTTTTAGTTGTTGCCAGAGCTTTCTGGGGTTATGCTTATACTCTTCAATTTTTGAGCAACAGTGCTTTGCCTTTACTCCTTTAAAAGTCTCTGCACTCTGTTCCTCACCCTTTGGAATTCATTTAGTGCTGCAATATCCTGTCTGTTTGCTTTAAATCTTTTTAGCAGCTGGTCTCTGAATTTCATATTATCTAATATCTCAGTAGTCATCCAGGGTTCAGTTCTTCGTTTAATCCTAACCTCTTTAACTGGTGCAATATTATCAAGGATGGTAGTGAACATTGTTTTGAATTTTTCCCAGACATCGTTTACGTCCGTGCAACTTTTTATCTCTGTCCAGTCACAATTGTGTAGCCTATTTACCAGTGTTTCTTTACTGTAGTTTCTAGTTGACCTCATTTTTATTGTCCTGTGTAGGCCTATCCTATCCCTAGTGATTTTCCTGGTGCAGTAAATGATGAAATGATCACTAAGACCTGTGGTAATGACGCCTGACTGACTAATGTTCTCAGCGCGGTTACAAAGTATGTGGTCAATTAGGGTGGCTGAGAACTGCGTGATCCAAGTTGGTGTATTAATTAGTTGAGTGTAACTATTTAAACCTAGAATTTGCTTATACCTTTTGCACAGCCCGTTATTTTGCTGCTGAAAACAGATATTGAAGTCTCCCAGTATTATTGTCTCGCAATTGTTTTCAAGTCCGGACTCTGGAAAAGTCTTCTAAGAACTGGTCCTGGGTAGGAGGGCGGTAACTAGTTCCTACTAAGATGGGTTTGGTCTTAGGAAGCAGCACTTCAAACCATAGAATCTCCAGTTTATTGTTATTTAAATCAGGTCTTGGGTTGTAAGCTAAGTCATTTCTAATGTAGGCACATACTCCACCACCCTTTCTGTTCCTATCTAAGCGTTTTATATTGTAACCTTCTATTTTGGCCTCGTCGTCAGTCACCGTATCATCCAACCAAGATTCAGAGATGGTTATAACTGCCGCCCTAATTTTGTTAGCTAGAATCCTAATCTCTGCCAATTTAGGAAGAAGTGATCTTACGTTGACATGAATAAAGTGAAGGCCTGTTTTCATAAAACAATCAGCAGGGTCTGTATAAGTTATATCATGTACTTGTAGAAACAAAGCTGGAAAATAAGTAAAGGACCCCAATGGAAATAAGTCACTCTGCCTGACTTTTTTGGGCTATCCTAGGTTCTCTACACATGCTGCTATGTATGATAATTCTATGTAACTGTATTTGTGTATACCTGAATAAACTTACTTACTTACTTACTTCACATACAGAAGTCCCGGGTTCGATTCCCGGAGAGGTAGAAACATTTCAACGCGTTTCCTTACACCTGTTGTCCTGTTCACCTAGCAGCAAATAGTTACCTGAGTAAACAAACCATAACACGGGCGGGGATAGAACCCGCTATCAGAAAGTCTCAAAACTCCAGACCGTAGCGTTAGCAAGTTTTGAGACTCTCTGATCGCGGGTTCTATTCCCGCCCGTGGTATGGTTTGTTTGCAATCGTGTCATTACGATTTCGTGAGTCGAGTCAGGTACCTGGGTGCTAGTCGACTGGTGTGGTCTCATCCTGGGGGGGGGGGACAAGATTGAGGATCCCAATGGAAATAAGTTAGACAGTCCTCGATGATGCACTGAATTTCTTGGGTTATCCTGGGTGGCTAACCCTCAGGGGTTAAAAATCCAAACGAAATTTTATTTTACCTCTTCGGCACGATACACACACACACACACACACACACACACACACACACACACACACACACACACACAGGGCCAGGAGCTTGGAATCGACCCCTACAACCTCAACTAGGTGAGTACAGGTTCTACAAATCTCACTTAAGGAAAAAGATCTTGGTGTGACCATAACACCGAGCACGTCACCGGAGGCACACATCAACCAAATAACTGCTGCAGCATACGGGCGCCTGGCAAATCTGAGAATAGCGTTCCGATACCTTAATAAGGAATCGTTCAAGACACTGTACACTGTGTATGTCAGACCCATACTGGAGTATGCAGCACCAGTCTGGAACCCACACCTGGTCAAGGACAACAAGAAATTAGAGAATGTGCAAAGGTTTGCAACAAGGTTAGTTCCGGAGCTCAGGGAAATGTCCTACGAAGAAAGGTTGAGGGAAATCGGCCTGACGACACTGTAAGACAGGAGGGTCAGGGGAGACATGATAGCGACATACCAAATACTGCGTGAAAAAGATAAGGTGGACAGAAACAGGATGTTCCAGAGAGGGGACACAGAAACAAGGGGTCACAATTGGAAGCTGATGACTCAGACAAGTCACAGGGATGTTAGGAAGTATTTCTTCAGTCATAGAGTTGTAAGGAAGTGGAATATTCTGACAAGCGATGTGGTGGAGGCAGGAACCATACATAGCTTTAAGACGAGGTATGACAAAGCTCAGGGAGCAAAGAGAGAGAGAGGACCTAGTAGCGATCAGTGAAGAGGTGGGGCCAGGAGCTGAGACATTACCCTTGCAACCACAATTAGGTGAGTACAATTAGGTCTGTACACACACACACACACACACACACACACACACACACACACACACACACACACACACAGTACCTTTCTTGGGTTATCCTGGGTGGCTAACCCTCCGGGGTTAAAAATCCGAACGAAATCTTATCTTATCTTATCTTATCACACACACACACACACACAGATGTATATATATTTTCGGTACTTAAGTGTCTTTGATGTCAGTGTGCAGGTATATTTCAGCTTAGAAATATTGACGCTAAGAAAGTGAATTGGGCCTGACTAAGGTGGTAGCGACTTAGGTTTACATCTGAAGAATTCGGGTTTAATCCTGGAACGGGTGTCACTAGCACGTTAAGAGACCATACAATAAGTGTCAGGGGCCCGAGACTGTTCAACTGCCTCCCAGCACACATAAGGGGGATTACCAACAGACCCCTGGCAGTCTTCAAGCTGGCACTGGACAAGCACCTAAAGTCAGTTCCGGATCAGCCGGGCTGTGGCTCGTACGTTGGTTTGCGTGCAGCCAGCAGCAACAGCCTGGTTGATCAGGCTCTGATCCACCAGGAGGCCTGGTCACAGACCGGGCCGCGGGGCGTTGACCCCCGGAACTCTCTCCAGGTAAACTCCAGGTAAATACCTATTGTCCCCGTTCACATGGAGGTAAGTAGGTACCTGGGTGCTAAATGTTGTGAGTTGCATCCTGGGGAAGAGGAACGAAGGGCGTAACGAAAATAAGCCACAGTGCTTGCCTGGGTTGCTAACCCTCTTGGTTAATAAAAGTAATTTCTTATAAGAAGATAAGTACAATACAACCTAATTATTTAAACAGAATTGGCAAATTGGCATCTACAAAGTCCAGTGTAAAAACTGTCGAATGTTTCTATAGGAAAGATACACCGACGTTCAATGTTTGATGCCGATATAATGAGGAATTTGCGCAACACAAATAAAGCAAGGCGTTGACGTCATAAAACTAGTGATTCTGAGGAAACACTAATACTGAGGCGCTGCAGGGTACTGACGTCACAAGGATGTATTGATCCGTGTTGGAGCATCAGTATATTGACACTACAGGGTATTGGACTTCTAAGGAGGTATCAGTACAGAGACACTGCAGGGTACTGAGGTACTGACCCCCCTAAGGAGGTATCAGTACAGAGACACTGCAGGGTACTGACCCCCTAAGGAGGTATCAGTACAGAGAAACTGCAAGGTATTGGCCCCTAAGGAGGTATCCGTACAAAGACACTGCAGGGTATCGACCCCTATGGAGGTATCATTACAGAGACTGCAGGGTATTGACCTCTAAGGAGGTATCAGTACAGAGACACTGCAGGGTATTGACGTCACAAGAGTGTATTGACCGGCTTCTGGGTGCGGCAGCTGGTGAATGATCTCGTGTGTTGATATCTGTTGATACAGGCAACGAACTGCTGAGACACGCACACGACCTACTCAGACATGCACACGACTTGCTCACACACGTGCTTGAAATGTTCACGCGCGCACACGACCTGCTCAGATATGCACACAACCTGTTCAGACATGCACACTTCCTGCTCACACATGCACATGAAATGCTCACACACACTCACGACCTCCACTCCTATCTAACGCGCTCACACAGGCCTGCTGAATGCCCAAGCCCTTCGCATACAAAACCTCCTTCACCCCCGCCTTCAACCTTTCCTTTGGAGGTCTCTAACCTACCTTCCTTCCACTACAGATTTTTACTCAATCCAAGTCATTCTATTTTGCTCCATCCTCTCTAAATTTCCATACCACCGCATCAACTCTAAATAATACTTTTAGTAACCCCTCACCTCATAATCTCCAAACTACCAATTCTCTGCATAATATTGACACCATAAATTGCCCTCAGACACGATATTTCCACTGCCCTCAATCTCCTCCTTGCTGCAGCTTTCACAATCCATGCTTTATACCCATATAAGAGTGATGGTCCCACTGTTCTCTGATACATTCTCCTCTTTTCCTCCATGGATAGTGTTCTTTATCTTCACAGATGTGTCAATGCACCACCTACATTTTCTTCCTCATCAGTTCTATGGTTCACCTCGTCTTTCATAGACTCGTCTGCCGACAAGTCCACTCCAAAATATCTGAACACACTCGCTTCCTCCATATTCCCTGATTCCAATTTGATATCTAGTCTTTCACAAGCTTCCACTTTTCAATGTTCACTTTTAATTTCTCCCAGATTCGTCCACCAACTTTGCAACTTCTCCTCAGAATCTCCAAAAAACACTGTGTAATCGGCAAAAAGCAACTTTGATACTCTCACAGTGGTATTTCACATGTGCCTCCACAATATGGATGCACATGTGTAATACCACATGACAATGACACTACATAATGCATAATAACACTGCATGAACACACAGTAACTACATAGCCCAAGCAATCACATTACACAATATCACAACATAGCACACAATAACCCCACACAGCACACAATAACACCACATAACACACAGGAATATTACATAATACACAATAACCCCACACAGCACACAATAACACCACATAACACACAGGAATATTACATAATACACAATAACACTACATAACACACAATAACACATACCACAAAAATTTACCTGGATAAATATAACAACGAATAAGTGGTTGTGTTAGTGAGGGGAAACAGATTACCAAAAGTGAGGAGCAGCTTGACGGCCGCAATAAGTGGGAAGGGATTCCCAGTAAAGATAAAAACATCAAAATAAGGAAGTTTTGAAGGTAGGAAACATAGACCCCCAGTGTACCATCAGTACGACGACAGCTATCTGTGCAAACATACAGGGTCTAAAGCCATCAACAAACAACAAAATGCCTTTCATCAATGGACTGCTCACAGAGTCAAATGCAATATTTGCGGCTTTCACTGAGACCCATATAAAGGATCACTTTGACAACGACATATGGATCCCAGGTTATAACCTATTCAGATGCGACAGAGTAAACAAGCAACAAGGGGAGGAGGGGGAAGGTTGGCCTGTAAGTCACATAGTCGCTCATTTGCTCGGAACTATTAAACACCTCCAATGATGTAGTTGAAGTTTTGGCTGTTAAGATAAAAAAAACAAAACCTTGTTATTGTGGTTGTATAAAAGCCTCCTGATGCTACTTCTCAACAATTCAAGAAACAGCTTTTTAAAATTGACCACTCTCTGAAAAATCTCCCATCTCCTGCCCCAAAAATCTTGCTGCTGGGTGATGTCAGCTTAAGACACGTAAAGTAGAGGAATGTAGTAAATAGTGCTTTAGCAGAGATAACCCCCAGGAGGCAGCTCAGACGAAAATTCACACACACACATGAACTATTAAATCTCTGCAACAAATTCCCAGCATACACAACGGGAATTACCGATAGATCCCCCCAATCTCCCCTGGCTGTCTTCAAGAAGGAACTGGACACCTAACGTCAGTACCTGACTAGCCGGGCTATGGTTCGTACATCGGTTTACGTGCGATTGATTAGGCCCTGATCCACCACGAGCCCTCGTCACGGACCAGGCCCCTGGGGCATTGACCCCTGAAACTCTCTCCAGGTATACTCCAGGTAAGTAAGTGCTGAAGGTAAAAGCAGCATTAGGAAAATCTGGATATCGGGATGTCCTGAGGAAATGCTAAACCCGTAAGTGTCAGACAACGCCTGGGGAATACGAGACAATCAAGTTTAATCCATGGAAGGAGAGGGGTAGCTCCAATTCCTTGAATCAAGAACCCTTACGGTGTCCCGTGGCCTGGTAGGCTCTCGTCTCACACACTGAGTGTCCGTGGTTCAGTCCCCGGCCGGGTGGAAACATTGGGTTTGTTTCCTTATATCTGTTGTCCCCGTTTACCTAGCAAGTAAGTAGGTACCTGGGAGTTAACCAACTAGTGTAGTTCGCATCCTGGGGACACGATTGAAGGACCACAATGGAAATAAGACATAATTTTCGATGACGCACTGACTTTCTTGGGTTATCCCTCTGGGTTAAAAATCCTAGCAAAATATTATGTTATCTCATCTTATCGCCAGCATCAGTGCACCTCGTGAAAGACAAAGCACGATAGGTCTCAGAGACCTGAATATGTTTAGGCAGCTGGACTGTGAATGCCGCATGTGTGCGTCGCTCTTCCGTCAGGTTAAGGTCAATCAATCTACATAATGCACCTCGTGTGTATCTGTAACATCTAAGTTTCCTAAAGACGACTGTAAGACAAAAATATTGTATGTTATGTACCCAAAGCCTATATAAAAATTTACTAACTGAATGTGTAGTCTTGTCCTTGACTAGTTGTTGGCCATATCAATCTTCGACATATTTGAAGTATGGAGTGTTCAGCGATGGAGTGTTCAGCGATGGAGTGTTCAGCGATGGAGTGTTCAACGATGGAGTGTTCAGCTCAAGTGATGTGACGAGCACTGCAGGCTCGGGCGAGTCATATGAGTTAGTCTTCAAGTTGGAAAAATTCAGATTCAGGAAGGATATAGGAAAGCACTGGCTTGGTAATAGAGTTGTGGATGAGTGGAACAAACTCCCGAGTACAGTTATTCAGGCTAAAACGTTGTGTAGTTTTAAAAACAGGTTAGATAAATACATGAGTGGGTGTGGGTGGGTGTGAGTTGGACCTGACTAGCTTGTGCTGTTGGGTCTGGTCCCGTGCTCCTTCCTTGAGTGGAGGTGGCCAGACTGGGTGGGTCATTGGGCTAATCCGGGGGGGGGGACAACGACCTGCACCGCATGGGTCAGTAGACCTGTTGCAGTGTTCCTTCTTTCTTATGTTCTTCTTAACTCCTGTTTCTATTCACAAAGCGGTATATTGATTCCTGAGGATTAGTCGACGACAACTGAAAGTCGAATATTGTGGTTCGGTTAGCAACGCTCTCGTCTCGCACAATGAGTGTCCGTGGTTCAATCCCCGGCATGGGTGGAAACATTGAGCTTGTTTCCTTACGCCTGCTTCCTCTGTTCACCTAGCCGTAAATAAGTACCTGGATATTAGGGGACTAGCGTGCGTCGCATCCTGGAGACAAGACTGAAGCAGAACCACATTGGAAATATGACAGACAGTCCTCGATGACGCACTGACTTCCTTGGATTATCCTGAGTGGCTAACTCTCCCGGTAAAAAAAATGAACAAATCTTATTTTAATCAGAGGCCACAACGGAAGCAGACAGTTCTGCTGGACTCTTTTTGTTTGCGGGGGGCGGGGGAGGGTGTAGTCAGATAGTTAACACTGGGGTTAACAATTTGACCAAAGTCTTCTTATTATTTTTAACCATTCTGTTCAAAATATTCCCAGTTTCCTGAACGGAATGTAGAATATATAATCACATAACAATACACAAATAAACTGAACATCGTAGAATGAAACTTGTTCCGGTCACTGAGCCTTTTAATTCTTTACATCACAATATTTTTTTAAGGACACGGCAGCTCTGAGAAATGTACAGAAGGCCATTTAACATAATTTATTAGGTTTAAAATCCTATCGAGAGTTCTTAGGCTGTTAAAGCTGCGACACACCTGCACGCTAATATCAAAGATAATTTAATCCCATCAATACTGATTAAACTCCTCCCGTCTGATGGCAGTAAGTCAGCCCTTAAAGGTGTCCCAGCAGTCTGAGGTAGTGTGAAATAATTTATACCCTTTTATTCATGAGAGCGATCGTCGAAATGGTCATAATTCATATTTTGGGTTATCCTATTAATCTACATTTATGTTGCTATGTATGATAATTTGTGTAACTGTATTTATGTATACCTATACCTGAATAAACTTGCTTACTTACTTACATATAGTTTATTTCATTATTTGCCCAACTTCTGGTTTAGCATAGGTAGCCCAAGATTGTTGCTCGTTTTCTATAATTAGTATAGCTATCAAGTTTTCTGATATTTAAAGGATAAACTATAAAAATATATCCCAATAAAAATGAAACTAGAATTTAAAAAGATACCCCATCATCTCTGTACCAGCACTGTATCCTTGAAGCTTTGCGTATCATATTACATAATAAAATACGCCGTTTGTCCATTTATAAAAGACAGGTGGTAGGGCAAGCACAATATTCACAAGGCTTCAGGGAGAAATCCATTTTTTTTTCCTCGAAGCCTTTTTATCTAGTTTTCCGAGGCTATGGGTCCCCACAATTTCCACCAGAGGTGGACCCCATGTATATATCGGAAAAAAATACATTTCTCCAACCCCCCAATTTTTTTTAAAAGTCTCAGTCCAGTGTGCTAACCACTGGTCCACGACCTAACAAGATTCAACCAACTTGGTTACTTCTATACATTATAGGAATGTTAGCATGGGCCCCACTGACCTACGAGTTTTAAGACTCGTTCCTATGACTTCAAACCCCATAAGTTCATTGATTAGAGCGGTGTTGTTTAGCAGTGTGGTTATGTTGTATCATCCTAGGTTAAATTATCACAATTCATCATCACTGAATGGCTGCAGGGAATCTCAAGTGATGGATCATTAGGCTCACAACTGAAAAGAACCTAGTCGAATTCTGTGCGAGGCGAGACGTAGTGTCATGTTTCCTAGCACCGAATGTTAATATTACCTATCATTAAATAGATATTAGTTGTGGGTCGCATCCCGGGAGGAGGGAAAAAGGGCCAAAATAGAAATACGCTACAATTCTTGGCTTATCCTGGGTTATTAACCATCCGGAATATTCGAATACTTTGTTAGGTTACCCTAATTTAAGTCTTCTCAACTTATAACTACTGTAGGCATAAAATAACTTTTCACTCTGTGTAGAGTTTTACCAAATCAAGCTTTATAAAATTCTACACAGAGCGAAATTTGTTTTGGTATACATATTATTCGTGCACTATCATTATTACAGCATGTTATTGTTAGATTTAAAGGGTACGTAAGTTCCCCCGTCTTGTAATAACGTACATTTTTTCCAGAGGCCTGAGCTTTGCTCAGACTTCTGCAACACAAATGTTCTCAAAGATTTGTTAAGTTATACCACGAATTAAGGAAAGATCCTGGACGAAACAGACAAAGCAAATGTGATAATAATTTTGGACATGGTAGATTAAAGTAGAAAAATGAACATGTAACTAGAAAACGGAGGAACTTAGGTGCCTCTTAATGGCCTCAACACTTATTAAGAACTATATGGCACTTCGAATCACAGGTATTAACGCGTATTTTGTCAATGGCGGGGTTTTCAATGATGTGTTTTCCTTCTTTCACAGAGAACTGCTGAATACCGTAGGCGACACCTGAAAAATTTAGAATTTAATGAGACTTATTTTATTCTAAATGATATTAGCATTTTATCTGACTTGAGTTGGAGACCTGGAAAGATCTATTATCTTTCCTTAAGATCATTAAGAGCTAAAATTTAGCAGAGTTATACACCCAATGCCGGCTGCCAGAGGTCACTGGTGAGTACATTTGAAACTGCTGTGCTGACGATACGTAGGTACAGATGAAGCAAGATAAATAGAGCTCCCTCTTCCGGGATTCACCATCACTGAGAACAGTACATTTCTTAACATTTGTGTGCTTCCTAGATTCACAAAGATACGAGGCTGACAGTTTATTTGACTACAGGAACCTAGACGGAAAATATTGAGCCTCGCTATTCATCCTGGGGCATTACAGTAGTCGTTCTTCCTTGTTTAAATGTGTTGGGATATTAATAATCACAGTTTATGGTGTGAGCTCTCGTATTCTATTATAGAGTGGACTGGTAAGCAAGCCAAAAGCCGTGTCTGTGTGCCAGCGGAAGGAGAGAACTGCACACCAGCGGAAGGCCGGACCAGCACGCCAGCGGAAAGCAAGAACCAGCACGCCAGCGGAAGGCCGGACCAGCACGCCAGCGGAAGGCTGGACCAACACGCCAGCGGAAGACCGGACCAACACGCCATGGGAAGGCCGGACCAGCATACCAGGGAAAGACCGGACCAGCACACCAGGGAAAGGCCGGACCAGCACACCAGGGAAAGACCGGACCAGCACACCAGGGAAAGGCCGGACCAGCACACCAAGGAAAGGCCGGACCTGCACACCAGGGAAAGGCCGGACCAGCACGCCAGCGGAAGGCCGGACCTGCACGCCATGGGAAGGCCTGACCAACACGCCAGCGGAAGGCCGGACCAACACGCCAGCGGAAGGCGGAACCAGCACACCACGGGAAGGCCGGACCAGCACACCAAGGAAAGGCCGGACCAGCACGCCAGGGAAAGGCCAGACCAGCACGCCAGCGGAAGGCCGGACCAGCACGCCAGCGGAGGCCGGACCTGCACGCCATGGGAAGGCCGGACCAACACGCCAGCGGAAGGCCGGACCAACACGCCAGCGGAAGGCCGGACCAGCACGCCATGGGAAGGCCGGACCTGCACCACAGCGGAAGGGCGGACCTGCACCACAGCGGAAGGGCGGACCTGCACGTAAGCAGAAAGCTTCACTCAAATGAGCAAATGCTGCAGGTAACTAGTCATCACATGGAACATATTATTTTACCACCTTAATTTTTTGACGAAGCTATCACAGCCAGTTTCTTAAAACTTTGTGAAAATTTGCAAATACTTTATTCTTTATTTTGAGTTAGGATAGATTAGATTACATAAATCAATAAAAAACATATATTGAACCACAAATACCCTTCAGTGGGGCGGGGAGGGTGATACTTTGATGCCAGTAAGAAACTCTTGATGTGAGGAATCAGAGCTACCCTCTCCAAGCACCGCAACAACCAGGGTGTGAGACGGCAGGAGGAAGAGTCAGCCACACAAGATGACAAGGCAGGTCGCTGACTCTGTCGCTAAGGAAGAGTCAGCCACACAGGATGATGATACTTCCTGTGGCTGGACGAGATATAGTAAGACTGTCCACGCAGTGATACACAGGCTGGTGCTGCTACTGTTACTGCTACTACTGCTGCTGTAACTTCTACTACTACTACTACTACTACTACTGCTGCTGCTGCTGCTGCTACTACTACTACTACTACTACTACTACTACTACTACTACTACTACTGCTGCTGCTGCTGCTGCTACTACTACTACTACTACTACTACTACTACTACTAATACTACTACTACTACTGCTACTACTACTACTACTGCTACTACTACTACTACTACTACTAATAATAATAATAATACTACTACTACTGCTACTACTACTACTACTGCTACTACTACTACTACTACTACTACTACTACTACTACTACTACTACTGCTGCTGCTGCTGCTGCTGCTGCTGCTGCTGCTACTAAGAAAATAAGACCACAAGAATAACATAAGCTAAGGACCCTTGAAGTAGACCTGGGCAATGCCAGGTATGTTTTTTTTCAACCAGAATTACGAGTATTTTCCGTAACGTTTAATCTTTTTCATTTTATTTTAATTCATTGTCACAGCTTCTATCATGGTTTTATTTTTTCATCACTTTAATCCTGTCACTTTTATTTATGGATTTACTCTATTTGTCCACCTTAGTCATATAATCCCCGTACATTTGTCTTTCCATAGAACATATACAGTACTTCAGTACAATTAATTTTCCTTAGCAAGAAATATTTTTGATAATCATATTTCATTTTACATTTTTGAGAGAATGTCTATCCAGTCCGTAGAATAATTCGCAAAAACTGCCCAATATAGATCATAATACTTCTAAATGTGATTGTACACACCCTAACAGCTGTATTGAATTTATTACTATACAGCTATTTTGATTCTAAGCCCAATACACTAATAACCTGCACTTAGGAGACTAAATTATGACGGCATTTAGATCCGACTTGGACCATGAACTAGTCACGCTGATTAGCAGATTCTTGGTCGGTATTGTGGGTTAGTTGTGAGGTGTTCCAGCCTCGGTATTGTGGGTTAGTTGTGAGGTGTTCCAGCCTCGGTATTGTGGGTTAGTTGTGAGGTGTTCCAGCCTCGGTATTGTGGGTTAGTTGTGATGCGCTCCAGTCTCGGTATTGTGGGTTAGTTGTGAGGTGTTCCAGCCTCGGTATTGTGGGTTAGTTGTGATGCGCTCCAGTCTCGGTATTGTGGGTTAGTTGTGAGGTGTTCCAGCCTCGGTATTGTGGGTTAATTATGAGGTGTTCCAGCCTCGTTATTGAGGGTTAGTTATAATGTGTTCCAGCCTCGGTATTGTGGGTTAGTTATAATGTGTTCCAGCCTCGGTATTGTGGGTTAGTTGTGAGATGTTTCAACCTCGGTATTGTGTGTTAGTTGTAAAGTGTTCCGCCTCAATGTTGTGACGGGGAGGCAATCAGGCGCTCCAAGACAAAGTAGCTGTCCATATTGACTTTGTAATGTAGAACTGGTAAATACAAACGCTATATATGTGAGAAAGTGACGTACGCGAATATTAAGGCATTAATTTAGGGTACGTTTCGCTCACCAAGGGTTTCTTCAGTGCAGCACCAAAAACAAGAAACGCTGAGTATATATATATATATATATATATATATATATATATATATATATATATATATATATATATATATATATATATATATATATATATATATATATATATATATATATATATAAATATCCAAATGGCTTGTTGATATTTTGAGCCCTATTGTTGGCAAAATTTCTAACCTTAATGTTAAAAACAACATAGACTTGGTTGATAAATTAAGCTCCTTGACTGACTTAAATGATTTTAACATGGTTAGTTTTGATGTTACTTCCTTGTTTACGAAAGTTCCTGTTGATGATTTATTAAGTTTCTTATCTGAAGAACTCGTTAACTATGATTTACCATTGCCAGTTCCTACTATCATTAAACTTATTAAACTTTGCATTGTTGATGCAAAATTTGTATTTAATGATAAGTTTTACACTCAGAAGTTTGGTAGGGCAATGGGAAATCCTCTTTCACCTGTTCTTAGTAACCTATACATGGAATTTTTTGAAACAAGGTTGCTTAACACAATCCTCCCTAATAGAGCTAAATGATTCAGATATGTTGATGATATTTTGTGTCTTATGCCCAAAAATGTAGATATACACCATTTCCTTGGAAAATTAAATAGCTTAGCCCATTCTATAAACTTTACTGTTGAGTTTGAAGAAAATAACTCATTGCCTTTTCTAGATGTTTTAATTATTAAGGGTAATAATGAATTCAAATTTAAAATTTACAGAAAACCTACAAATAACTGTTCCTATGTCCACTATTATTCCTCGCATCAAGATAGAGTCAAACTGTCTGTTTTCTCATCAATGTTTTTGAGAGCTTTACGAATTTGTAGTCCTGAGTTCATAGATGAGAAAATATCCAAAATTTATGAAATAGGTAATTATTTAAAATACCCAAGAAATGTAATTGATAAATCTTTTAAAGTTGCTAGAAATACTTTTTACAATCCAAAAAGGGACAACCAGCCTTATTCAACTAAAAATATGTTGGTTCTCCCTTACCATGAAAACTTGGTTGATATGCCTTCTCTTCTTAAGACTTTTAATATTAAAGTTGTATTCAAAAATCTTGATACAGTAAAAAAACTTTTGATAAAGAATTCCCCCCAAAATGCTGATGGATGTGTCTATAAGATTCCTTGTAAAATTTGCGATAAAGTTTATTACGGTCAAACTGGTAAAAATCTCGAACTAAGATTAAAACAACATAAATATAGCATTAGAACTGGACAAGATTCCAATGCTCTATTTATTCATGTAAGAGATTTTAACCATCCAATTGATTTTCAAAAAGTTGAGAAAGTAGTATCAAGCAAGTCCATGGTCGACAGGAATATAATTGAATCTTGTTTCATAAAAAGCAGTTTTGACAATAATATGAATATTTCCTTTGGTTTATATAAATTAGATCCATTTATAATTAATAGAATTTGGGAAGAATTTAATAATACACTGGACAAATAATAATTTTTAAATTTTCTTGGGTAGAATAGTTTGTGGGTGAGTTGTGCAAAGGACCTATCCAGTTGGGTCGGCGCGCGTCAGGTGTTTAACCGTTGTGGGATCTGATAGTGAGGTGTTGGCCAGACCCCTTATATAGCTTCCTTGGATGCTTTACTTTCATAGTTCCTTGATAATGTGAGTAGTCACGAAAGCACTTGGAATTTCTCTATTCTTTCAGAGTGGTTGTTTTGCATATTCTGAAATCACCTGTTTACTGTGATCTTATTGCATATATATATATATATATATATATATATATATATATATATATATATATATATATATATATATATATATATATATATATATATATATATATATTATGTCGGGGGTCAGTATGATGAATGAGACACTTATGGAACATATCGACTCCAAGCTGAGGGACTCCTCCTCGTCTCCACCTTCCTCTGCATTGGACTGAAGAAACCACTGGCTGGCGAAACATTTCCAGAATAAAGATAATCAAAAAGTTGCATTAGTGTCTCATTTATCAACTTGTTGATTTTTTAAACCCTTTATTGTCATGTCAGTTTACGATGCGCATCCCCATCTCTGCTTACCATATGCGCTTCCAGCGCATCACACCTGACCACCAGAATGTAAATTCACCATTTCTTGTTCTCTGTACTGCACTGATGAAACCGCTGGTGAGCGAAACGTGTCTTCAATGTCTGAATACTCGCATGTGTCTGTTTCTCATGTAAACGGCGTCTGTATTTACCAGTTTTACATTACAAATTTTCTATGGAGAGCCCCTCTGTCATGGAGCACCAAGACCACGGAATTGCAGTTTTCCCCTCTCATTGGAACAGCCCTGATTGCCTCCCATTCACAACACTGAGGCTGGAACACTTCACAACTAACCCGCAATACCTAGGCTGGAGCATAACTAACCCGCAGTACCTAGGCTGGAACATAACTAACCCGCAATACTTATTCTGGAACACAACTAACCCGCAATACCTAGGCTGGAACACAACTAACCCGCAATACCTAGGCTGGAACACAGCTAACTCTCAATACCTAGGCTGGAACATAACTAACCCGCAATACCTAGGCTGGAACACGGCTAACTCGCAATACCTAGGCTGGAACACAACTAACCCGCAATACCTAGGCTGGAACACAAATAACCCGCAATACCTAGGCTGGAACACAGCTAACTCTCAATACCTAGGCTGGAACATAACTAACCCGCAATACCTAGGCTGGAACATAGCTAACCCGCAATACCTAGGCTGGAACATAACTAACCCGCAATACCTAGGCTGGAACACAGCTAACCCGCAATACCGAGACTGGAACACAACTAACGCACAAACTACTTAAAAATGGGTCATGACATCGGTTACCGTTTTCTCCCGAAATTGTGGACCTGTTGTGCTTCCCTATTTCAGTATCACCTGCAAATATTCATTGTTTAGGATCGATCCTCATACTTGATGTACCATTTTTGTAATGCCAGTTCTCATATATGTATCTGTTAAAGTAGAATCCAACTCGATATATCGTCTGCAATGTCACGTAATGAAAATTTCTTGTAGAAATCTCCTCTGAAAACCTGTCAAAACTAATAATAATAATAATAATAATAATAATAATAATAATAATAATAATCTAATAATAATAATAATAATAATAATAATAATAATAATAATAATAATAATAATAATAATAATAATAATAGTAATAATAATAATAATTGTAATAATAATAATAATAATAATAATAATAATAATAATAATAATTGCAATAATAATATTACTACTACTACTAATAATAATAATAATAAAATTCACTAGACAATAACAACGAAAAAATCGTTGCGAAAGTTATTTGATTTTTTTTGTGTGTGTATTTGTGGGTTGCTGAATTCGAAAATGTCAGTAGGGTTTTCAATTTTTTTCCAATTTGTGAGATATTTCATAACTACCCTCAGTTAACAGAGAACTTTTCCGTAACACTTATATATGTATATGTAGCGGCAATTTGTATATCCAGACAGTTTTAATATAGATTAGAATTTTATTTCTAAATAATTTAATATTTAAGGAAAGGAGTTGTATCAACTTTTATTTTGTTATTTTTTCCAGATAAATATGAGTTCTTCCCTACGAGTCTCCTTAAACAATCCCAATGAATTTTCCTACATTTGTGGCGAAGATTCTTTTTAAACAAAGAAAAAAATCAGATTTTGTAAACAAGTTTATCTTGCTTATTTTGGAGTGGCACTTGGAGAACAAAACAAGTCTTGGGCTCCCCATATGATCTGCAAAAACCTGTGTAGAATGCTTAAGACAGTGGAAAAATAGGAAAAGGAAAATTTTAAACTTTAGTGTGTCTATGGTGTGGAGAGAGCCGACAACCCACCACGACGATTGTTATTTATGTTTGGGGAATGTGAAAGTCAAGTGGTAATATCCTGATTTGGAGTCAGTAAGGAGACGTGTGCCACACAGTGATGTTACCATACCAGTGTTTACAACACTGCCTGACCTTCCCTTGTCAGATGTTGAAGAAACTCAGGATTTAGGATGTAACACAGAGGATTGTGGTGGAAGTGAATATGAAGTTAACATTTCAGTGCCCAGTAGTTCTCCCAAGAAGAACTCGATGATCTGATACGTGACCTCAGCCTGTCAAAGCATCTGAACTTTTAGCATCCAGACTAAAAGAAAAGAACTGTCTACAACAAGAAGTTAAAATAACAGCTTATCGGACAAGAGAGGTTGAACTCCTTTCTTACTTCAGCCAAGATGAAGAACTTGTATATTGTAATAAAATCTCTGGACTTCTTCTTCGAATGGGACTTAAATATCGACCAGGAGACTGGCAATTGTTTATAGACATCTCCATTAGAAGCTTGAAATATGTCTAATTGCACAGTGGTAACCAATATGCCTATCTTCCAATTGCTCACTTAACAAAACTGTGCTGATGACCAACATAGAAGAAAATCGTTCAAAAAACGTGTTCATATGCAGTAATTAGTGCTATCTGAATTATCTTACTATGTTAATCTGTTACTGCATAAAATGAAGTACTAGTATGTATTACATGATTTGATTTTTGCATGATCTAAAAAATAATTTCAGTGATTTGTAAGTTAGTCCCGCCTGATCAATATATTTTCATTCTTTTATGTTTTTCAGTGGGATTCCAAATTTATCAAAAAGTAGAGCCAGTCAGCAAAACCGATGACATATCCTAAAATCGGTGTGATATTTTGACCAGAAAATGAGTGTTAACCAGTGAATTATTATTATTATTATTATTATTATTATTATTATTATTATTATTATTTTTACATAGAAACATTAAGCCCGTAACCTCTTTACGATCCACTGGGAAGGGCAGTCTGGTATGATCCAAGGAAGGGGAGGGCAGTTCATATTCCTCGTATTAAGAGCCCTTGTATCACGCTTCGGCTCGGCCCTCGTGAAGGAGGAATATCACCCATCAGGAAATACTTGTTCCGTTTCCTGACGAATCTTACCAAACTTAACCTCCTCCTCCGTCCCACTGCAGGTGTCTACCACTGTTTGTAAATATTTTTTTACGCAGTGGGGCGTCATTACCAACTCTGGGGCTTTATTCCCCTCAGTGGGGGCTTTATTAACCACAGGTTTTATCATCCACAGTGAGGTTTTATCTCACCGACACTGGGGGTTTATCAAGTGCTTTGGGTCAAACGTCTTCAAATATAGTTCTTTCCTGCCTAAAATTTTTAAATTACTTTTATTTTCCTCAGTTTGAAATCATGGTCTCGTGTCTCCCTGATAATGACAGACAACAATCTTCACTATCTTTAGTATCGTATCCTTTTATTAGTTTTCATGTTATCATATCTGCTCTCTTATTATCTATCTAGCACTCTTCATTGAGAGGCGCCTTGATTCCGGTAAAGGTATATTGATCTAGAGAATAAGAGCATCCCTTCCCTTTTCTTCCTTCCCTGCCCTCCCCTGCCTTCCTCTTAGCTCACAACTTGATTATCTATCATTGCCCAGACGCGGTGTCACTCTCACTTCTCTATGACAATAAAAATCTATCTACCTGAGGGGGTATTTTAAATGTCTTATATGTTATGTAAGTTGATATATATATGTGCACGCTTGGTGTGTTTAAAATAAGTATAAATAATGTTTATATGTGGACTGAGGAATGTCCACATGTATACAGGAAAACAATGTAAAATTAAACTGTTTATGTCCGTTGTCGTCTGGGCTATTTATTAGCAGTGAAGATTTTTTTTTGTCATATGGGTTTTCTTCAGTCATTTTAGAAGTGCCCACCAAAATGTTTTATTAGGATGAAGAATATGTATGTATTAGGTACCACATCATAGTCACCACCTGATATACACACTGTGTTTATTTCCACAAGACGTAATTTTGTATGTCATATATCATCCCAGGCAAGCGGAATTCTGCTTCTTGTATAATTCCTCGTACTTAAATAACTGCTACACGGGGGGATTCAAACCCCCCGTGTGACTATAAGGCCAGTGTGCTGATCCTTCTTGTATTTACTGACAGAACTCCCCAAGATACTATTGGGTTGCCACAGGTGATAAAACTGATCTGATAACCCACATTCCTCGCCCATATTCTGTGCATCTATTTTAGAAGTTTTTCTCGGGATTTGTCGTCACTGATAAAGCTTAGTTATAAGCCAAAAGTAGTCTAAAATAAAAGTTTTTTTTCTATTATTACTTGGTTTTTATACTAACTTGTCGGCTTGTTGCCTCAGTCACCAAGTAGGTCGGTGGTGATTAGATCAGTAGTACTCTAAGTGACCTGAAAACAATGTTTTCTCCAGTGATTCTTCCTGTAGCTTCGTAAGATGTTCAGCGATAACGTTCTGAACTCTGCAAGTATTATAGCTCTTGACTAAAAGAGACCACTACGTTGTAGGCAACGTATATGATCATGACTCTTAGTAATGTAACCAGTCAACACGATTACATATTTGGACATATGGCATGTATGCTTGTTATCTATGATAATGTAAGTCAGCTGAGGCTTCAAGATGTTAGTATCAACCGTGTTTGTGCGTGAATAAGGTCTTGAAGAGTGTGGGCTGAGGTGGTACTTCAACTTCAACTCTCCATTTGTTCCTTTCTTGAAGACTCTAGTTGTCGAGGTTCCGGCTACTGAGTTCTGTAGTGTTGGCGCCTGTTGGAAGCTGCTCTGGCATAGTGAAGAATTTGTATACAATAGTCTGCTGAGGCGTTGCTTCTGCTGCACCTTCGAGTCATGAAGATATTCACACTTCTCTTACTGATAGGTGAGTCTCCCACATATTGTTAATATTATGTAAAATACGGTCAATAAAGAAAACTGACAAATAAAGCTAGGCAAAAAAATAGATAGTTTAGATAAATTAAAGAAGTTTACGTTACATTAATCTTGTGGTAATTGCTTGGTAAGTTTTGAGGCAAAATTAAAAATCGGCATAACTCTGGTTAACTGTTTTCCTTGGAGGGCAAATCTTCAGGCGAGTCAAAATAAATTCATTGATCACTTTTTGGCAGCTGTCTCTTCCGTATTGAATTATCATTATATCACATCTATGTTAACTTGTTGATGTTGTTATAACAGACACCAGAAATTAAGTATATTATTATCACAAAAAAGTTTGTCTAAATATCACTTATTTTTAGCAGTGAAAAAAAAATAATAATAGGCAATATTATGGTTATACATTATTTAGCATTGGTATAAAGACACATAATATTCATTGTTACTCAGTACACTGTGTTCCTGACATCCATTTCTACAGTTCGTACGTTGTTTGAACAACATAACAAAGACACACTGCTACAAGCAATGTAATAATTAAAACTCATCAGAACTTTTGGTATTTTTTATTGGATTTTATGGGTTTGGGATATAACTAATTGTGTGTAAAAGCAATAATAGAATTTTAAGTCTGTTTTCCTCATCATTATAACTTAAAATCGTTTTCTGAGTTATGTTATAACTATGTTACGATTTCATCATACTGGGATAGTGTTCCAAACACAGTTCATTTCTTTTCGAATAAGGCGATGGAGAATTAATATGGAGTTGCAGCCTCAAAACCCATTTGATTTCATTCATGACTACTGATCTTTTTTTTTTTTGTGGTGTGTTGATTTAAATGAAAGGTATTCCACGTTCAATAAACCACGGTACGGGTGGGGATTGAACTCGCGGCAAGTGAGTCGTAAAATTCCATGCCAATGAGTAAGCCACTTGCCGCGAGTTCAGTCCCCACCCGTATGTGATTTGTTTGCAGTCGTGTCATTACGATATCCCACGTTGTCTGCCAGAGAAGAGCTGGTCTCTACAGGGTTACTGCGTGGGTTGCTTAAAACAATATTGCTTTAACTATCTTGCTTTGGGATTTTAAGTATCTTCTTACATTTATTGTTTGTGTGGATTAAGTATATAAACATAATGTTTAAAAGTGCATGTGCTCTTTGATCTAAGTTCCATCCACTTTGTTATCTCTTATCACTCAAGTTATCACATCTGCTGAGCTCAGCAGCATCAAATGATGGAGTGCTCTTAGCTGTGTCCTCCTGATCTAGAATGTTATCGCAGTCCTCTAGGAATGTTGTCCCAGTTTCCTGAGACACATTGTAATTTTTTCGAGCTGCTCTTGTTAAGCCAGTAATAACTCTGCCAGATAACGGAAGACGATTTGTCCCTTTCAACTATGAGATTTATTGTTATCTCTGTCTTATCTAAGAATGTTGTCGGACTATATCTGTCAACTAATTTGTCTGAAAATCGACCGTATCAATAATTTACTCAAAGTCACCGGAAATACGGTTGATTGTCATAACATTAATATAGCATTAAATTATACTAATGTAACTAATAACTTCTGTTAAAATATTCGTGCTGAAGCACTGTAAAATAATCACTGTAAAACAGTCATTGTCAACACGTTCATTCAAGATATTAATCGCATCTCAGTTTTGTGGGGCTTTCATTATGTTATATCAAACAAGAACACATTAATTAAGCAAAACACTTTCACTGTGGCCATCTGAGAACGAAGGTGAGCTGATCTTCAAGGCAGGAATCTGTATACTATTCTCGTCTTATCGCTGCTGATCGATAGGCGCCCACAAGGTGTGTGTATATATATATATATATATATATATATATATATATATATATATATATATATATATATATATATATATATATATATTTATTATCAAAATGGCCGATTCCCACCAAGGCAGGGTGGCCCGAAAAAGAAAAACTTTCACCATCATTCACTCCATCACTGTCTTGCCAGAAGGGTGCTTTACACTACAGTTTTTAAACTGCAACATTAACACCCCTCCTTCAGAGTGCAGGCACTGTACTTCCCATCTCCAGGACTCAAGTCCGGCCTGCCGGTTTCCCTGAACCCCTTCATAAATGTTACTTTGCTTACACTCCAACAGCACGTCAAGTATTAAAACCCATTTGTCTCCATTCACTCCTATCAAACACGCTCACGCATGCCTGCTGGAAGTCCAAGCCCCTCGCACACAAAACCTCCTTTACTCCCTCCCTCCAACCTTTCCTAGGCCGACCCCTACCCCGCCTTCCTTCCACTACAGACTGATAGACTCTTGAAGTCATTCTGTTTCGCTCCATTCTCTCTACATGTCCGAACCACCTCAACAACCCTTATTCAGCCCTCTGGACAACAGTTTTGGTAATCCCGCACCTCCTCCTAACTTTCAAACTACGAATTCTCTGCATTACATTCACACCACATATTGCCCTCAGACATGACATCTCCACTGCCTCCAGCCTTCTCCTCGCTGCAACATTCTTCACTCATGCTTCACACCCATATAAGAGCGTTGGTAAAACTATACCAACTAATCTTTTTGTTATCCTCATAACCTTACTCTTTTCTGTATTCACTTTTAATTTTCTTCTTTTACATACCCTACCAAATTCATCCACCAATCTCTGCAACTTCTCTTCAGAATCTCCCAAGAGCACAGTGTCACCAGCAAAGAGCAACTGTGACAACTCCCACTTGATGTGTGATTCTTTAGCTTTTAACTCCACGCCTCTTGTCAAGACCCTCGCATTTGCTTCTCTTACAACCCCATCTATAAATATATTAAACAACCACGGTGACATCGCACATCCTTGTCTAAGGCCTACTTTTACTGGGAAATAATCTCCCTCTTTCCTACATACTCTAACTTGAGCCTCACTATCCTCGTAAAAACTCTTCTCTGCTTTCAGTAACCTACCTCCTACACCATACACCTGCAACATCTGCCACATTGCCCCCCTATCCACCCTGTCATACGCCTTTTCCAAATCCATAAATGCCACAAAAACCTCTTTAGCCTTATCTAAATACTGTTCAATTATATGTTTCACTGTAAACACCTGGTCCACACACCCCTTTCCTTTCCTTAAGCCTCCTTGCTTATCTGCTATCCTATTCTCTGTCTTACTCTTAATTCTTTCAATAATAACTCTACCATACACTTTACCAGATATACTCAACAGACTTATCCCCCTATAATTTTTGCACTCTCTTTTGTCCCCTTTGCCTTTATACAAAGGAACTATGCATGCTCTCTGCCAATCCCCAGGTACCTTACCCTCTTCCATACATTTATTAAATAATTGCACCAACCACTCCAAAACTATATCCCCACCTGCTTTTAACATTTCTGTCTTTATCCCATCAATCCCGGCTGCTTTACCCTCTTTCATTTTACCTACTGCCTCACGAACTTCCCCCACACTCACAACTGGCTCTTCCTCACTCCTACAAGATGTTATTCCTCCTTGCCCTATACACGAAATCACAGCTTCCCTATCTTCATCAACATTTAACAATTCCTCAAAATATTCCTTCCATCTTCCCATTACCTCTAACTCTCCATTTAATAACTCTCCTCTCCTATTTTTAACTGACAAATCCATTTGTTCTCTAGGCTTCCTTAACTTGTTAATCTCACTCCAAAACTTTTTCTTATTTTCAACAAAATTTGTTGATAACATCTCACCCACTCTCTCATTTGCTCTTTTTACATTGCTTCACCACTCTCTTAATCTCTCTCTTTTTCTCCATATACTCTTCCCTCCTTGCATCATATGCTAACTTCTCATATGCTAACTTTTTCTCCCTTACTACTCTCTTTACATCATCATTCCACCAATCGCTCCTCTTCCCTCCCGCACCCACTTTCTTGTAACCACAAACTTCTGCTGAACACTCTAACACTACATTTTTAAACCTACTCCATACCTTTTCGACCCCATTGCCTATGCTCTCATTAGCCCATCTATCCTCCAATAGCTGTTTATATCTTACCCTAACTGCCTCCTCTTTTAGTTTATAAACTTTCACCTCTCTCTTCCCTGATGCTTCTATTCTCCTTGTATCCCATCTACCTTTTACTCTCAGTGTAGCTACAACAAAAAGTGATCTGATATATCTGTGGCCCCTCTATAAACTTGTTCATTCTGAAGTCTACTCAACAGTCTTTTATCTACCAATACATAATCCAACAAACTACTGTCATTTCGCCCTACTTCATATCTTGTATACTTATTTATCTTCTTTTTCTTAAAATATGTATTACCTATAACTAAACCCCTTTCTATACAAAGTTTAATCAAAGGGCTCCCATTATCATTTACATTTGGCACCCCAAACTTACCTACCACACCCTCTCTAAAAGTTTCTCCTACCTGAGCATTCAGGTCCCCTACCACAATTACTCTCTCACATGGTTCAAAGGTTCCTATACATTTACTTAACATCTCCCAAAATCTCTCTCTCTCCTCTACATTCCTCTCTTCTCCAGGTGCATGCACGCTTATTATGACCCACTTTTCGCATCCAACCTTTACTTTAATCCATATAATCCTTGAATTTACACATTCATACTCTCTTTTCTCCTTCCATAACTGATCCTTCAACATTACTGCTACCCCTTCCTAGGCTCTAACTCTCTCAGATACTCCAGATTTAATCCCATTTATTTCCCCCCACCGAAACTCCCCTACCCCCTTCAGCTTTGTTTCGCTTAGGGCCAGGACATCCAAGTTCTTTTCATTCATAACATCAGCAATCATCTGTTTCTTGTCATCCGCACTACATCCACGCATATTCAAGCATCCCAGTTTTATAAAGGTTTTCTTCTTCTGTTTTATATATATATATATATATATATATATATATATATATATATATATATATATATATATATATATATATATATATATATATATGTGTGTGTGTGTGTGTGTGTGTGTGTGTGTGTGTGTGTGTGTGTGTGTGTGTGTGTGTGTGTGTGTGTGTGTGTATGTGTGTGTGTGCATATGTGTAATGAATCTGCGAAAATCATTCTGAACATTAAATTAGGTTTGGTCAAAAAATTAAAAATGTTTACATCACTGTTAGAGGAAAATATGTCAATCAATCCGTATTTTTTTGGGGTGGGGAGAGGCGGGGAGAAGTCCAATTTTTAAGGGAGTTCTCCCTGTTTAACAAGTTCGTCTCGTTACTCCCATTCCCCAAGAGTTGTATAACTCTCAAGGGTTTAGATCTTCGCCGTAGATATCATAATACATGAAAGAATATTCCCATTTCTCTTCCATGTTATATTGCTGTACATAGTTTTAATGTTTGTATTAATGAAAATGATAATGGCGTAGCTCCTGGGTGAGTGATCTCATCTGTTATTTCTTCTTTTCTTGCAGGGATGCTGCTCCCGTCTGCCATAGGTTTTTGGTGGCTGGATCTAGAGCCTAGAAAACAGTTGTCAGTCGACAACCACACCCTGGACAGTGGCAGTGATCACCAGAGTGGGGGTGATCAGCACAGCGATCAGCAGAACAGTAAAGCCAGTAGTCGTGACCCCCACTACAGCCATCATCAGCACGGTGGTGATCACATGAAGGGTGATGACCGTCACAGCCATCATCACGGCAGTCATCACATGAAGGGTGACGACCGTCACAGTCATCATCACGGCAGTCATCACATGAAGGGTGACGACCGTCACAGTCATCAAATGAAGGGTGACGACCATCACAGCCGTCATAACGCCAGTCATCACATTAAGGGTGATGACCATCACAGTCATCATCATCACGGCAGTCATCGCATGAACGGTGACGACCGTCACAGCCATCATCACATGAACGGTTATGACCGTCACAGCCATCATCACATGAATGGTGACGACCGTCACAGCCATCATCACATGAACGGTGACGACCGTCACAGCCATCATCACATTAACGGTGACGACCGTCACAGCCATCATCACATGAACGGTTATGACCGTCACAGCCATCATCACAAGAATGGTGACGACCGTCACAGCCACCACAAGAGCGGTGATCGTGTCCCAAGCTCCGACAAACATCACAGTCACCACCACGGCAGCGATCGCAATTGCAGTGACCACCAACACAGTCAGCAACACGATGGTGCTGCAGCTTCAGGAGCTGCTGAACCTCACACACCAGCAGCTGTTGACCCTCTCACAGCAGCTGCTGAGCCTCACATACCAGCCCTTGAGCTAGTGCACAACACCTCCGATACTCTCCCCTGCCCTATGTTATACACCCGCGTTGGTCAGCGCTGCCTCGCCTTCTTCACCGTTGCCCGGGTGAGTCCTCAAGTTCTTAACTAAATAAAATATCATGTCACATCATCCGGCGTTACAAGCCATGAATCCAAACCAAATTATTTCTACACTAGTTCACAGTCTTCCTAGATCACGACTTGATCTAAGATCAAGTGCCATACAGTGCCAGCCCTATTGAAATTAACTTTGTTTATGTAATGCAACTGTATAATAAATAATAATAATAATAATTAATAATAATAATAATAATAATAATAATAATAATAATAATAATAATAACTATTATTATTATTATTATTATTATTATTATTATTATTATTATTATTATTATTATTATTATTATTATTATTATTATTATTATTATTATTATTGTAACCTACTCATTTAGGGAACATATCAGTGACCCAATCGTGATTGTGTGATGCACTGCAATGTACTGTAAAGCGCTGCATTGTACTGCAATGCTTTGCATCGTACTGTAATTTTTTTTGCAGTGTACTGTAACGTATTAATAGTAATGCGTACTATTAAGCATAGTACACCATCCACATATCTGTACTACTTAGCCGAGAAGGTTATATTAAGCAGATCCATGATGGAGCAAAATATAATGGAATCTAGATTCATGAAGAATAGCATTGATTGCAAAATGAATATAAGTTAAGAGTTGTATAAATTAGATTAATTTATAATGAATAGAATTTCTGAGGTTTTTATACTATGCCTGACATGACTCACTTAAATTTTTACTTGACATTTGACTCTGATTTTATCTTCACTGCACTCCCACGCTTAGTGAGTAGGGTCATATGTGAGGTCATATGTGAGATCATATGTGAGGTCATATGTGAGGTCATATGTGAGATCATATGTGAGGTCATATGTGAGGTCATATGTGAGGTCATATCTCAGCTATACAAGTCTTGTGTTGTTCCATTATTTTTACAATTCCTTGAAAATGTGAGAAATCAAGAAATGGATTGGATTTTCACTATTTTTTAATGTTAATTATTTTGCATATATGTGCAATAAGACCACAGACAGCAGGTAATATCACAATATGCAGCACAACCACTGTGAAAATTTATTGAAATTCCAAGTGCTTTTTGTGATTTCTCACATTGTTAACAGTTCCTTGATAATGTGAGAAATCACAAAAGTGCTTGGAATTTCACTATTTTGTCACAGTGGTTGTTCTGTAACTAATGATATATATATATATATATATATATATATATATATATATATATATATATATATATATATATATATATATATATATATATATATATATATATATATGCAAAAAAACCACTCTGAAAGAATAGAGAAATTCCAAGCGCTTTCGTGACTACTCACATTATCAAGGAACCATGAAAGTAAAGCATCCAAGGAAGCTATATAAGGGGTCTGGCCGGCACCTCACTATCAAATCCCACAACGGTTTAAACACCTGATGCGCGCCGACCCAACTTGGATAGGTCCTTGGCACAACTCGCCCCACAAACTATTCTACCCAAGAAATAAGAAATTTTAAAGATTATTTGTCCAGTGTATTATTAAATTCTTCCCAAATTCTATTAATTATAAATGGATCTAATTTATATAAACCAAAGGAAATATTCATATTATTGTCAAAACTGCTTTTTATGAAACAAGATTCAATTATATTCCTGTCGACCATGGACTTGCTTGATACTACTTTCTCAACTTTTTGAAAATCAATTGGATGGTTAAAATCTCTTACATGAATAAATAGAGCATTGGAATCTTGTCCAGTTCTAATGCTATATTTATGTTGTTTTAATCTTAGTTCGAGATTTTTACCAGTTTGACCGTAATAAACTTTATCGCAAATTTTACAAGGAATCTTATAGACACATCCATCAGCATTTTGGGGGGAATTCTTTATCAAAAGTTTTTTTACTGTATCAAGATTTTTGAATACAACTTTAATATTAAAAGTCTTAAGAAGAGAAGGCATATCAACCAAGTTTTCATGGTAAGGGAGAACCAACATATTTTTAGTTGAATAAGGCTGGTTGTCCCTTTTTGGATTGTAAAAAGTATTTCTAGCAACTTTAAAAGATTTATCAATTACATTTCTTGGGTATTTTAAATCATTACCTATTTCATAAATTTTGGATATTTCCTCATCTATGAACTCAGGACTACAAATTCGTAAAGCTCTCAGAAACATTGATGAGAAAACAGACAGTTTGACTCTATCTTGATGCGAGGAATAATAGTGGACATAGGAACAGTTATTAGTAGGTTTTCTGTAAATTTTAAATTTGAATTCATTATTACCCTTAATAATTAAAACATCTAGAAAAGGCAATGAGTTATTTTCTTCAAACTCAACAGTAAAGTTTATTGAATGGGCTAAGCTATTTAATTTTCCAAGGAAATGGTGTATATCTACATTTTTGGGCATAAGACACAAAATATCATCAACATATCTGAACCATTTAGCTCTATTAGGGAGGATTGTGTTAAGTAACCTTGTTTCAAAAAATTCCATGTATAGGTTACTAAGAACAGGTGAAAGAGGATTTCCCATTGCCATACCAAACTTCTGAGTGTAAAATTTATCATTAAATACAAATTTTGCATCAACAATGCAAAGTTTAATAAGTTTAATGATAGTAGGAACTGGCAATGGTAAATCATAGTTAACGAGTTCTTCAGATAAGAAACTTAATAAATCATCAACAGGAACTTTCGTAAACAAGGAAGTAACATCAAAACTAAAACCTACTAATAACTGTTCCTATGTCCACTATTATTCCTCGCATCAAGATAGAGTCAAACTGTCTGTTTTCTCATCAATGTTTCTGAGAGCTTTACGAATTTGTAGTCCTGAGTTCATAGATGAGGAAATATCCAAAATTTATGAAATAGGTAATGATTTAAAATACCCAAGAAATGTAATTGATAAATCTTTTAAAGTTGCTAGAAATACTTTTTACAATCCAAAAAGGGACAACCAGCCTTATTCAACTATAAATATGTTGGTTCTCCCTTACCATGAAAATTTGGTTGATATGCCTTCTCTTCTTAAGACTTTTAATATTAAAGTTGTATTCAAAAATCTTGATACAGTAAAAAAACTTTTGATAAAGAATTCCCCCCAAAATGCTGATGGATGTGTCTATAAGATTCCTTGTAAAATTTGCGATAAAGTTTATTACGGTCAAACTGGTAAAAATCTCGAACTAAGATTAAAACAACATAAATATAGCATTAGAACTGGACAAGATTCCAATGCTCTATTTATTCATGTAAGAGATTTTAACCATCCAATTGATTTTCAAAAAGTTGAGAAAGTAGTATCAAGCAAGTCCATGGTCGACAGGAATATAATTGAATCTTGTTTCATAAAAAGCAGTTTTGACAATAATATGAATATTTCCTTTGGTTTATATAAATTAGATCCATTTATAATTAATAGAATTTGGGAAGAATTTAATAATACACTGGACAAATAATCTTTAAAATTTCTTATTTCTTGGGTAGAATAGTTTGTGGGGCGAGTTGTGCCAAGGACCTATCCAAGTTGGGTCGGCGCGCGTCAGGTGTTTAAACCGTTGTGGGATCTGATAGTGAGGTGCCGGCCAGACCCCTTATATAGCTTCCTTGGATGCTTTACTTTCATAGTTCCTTGATAATGTGAGTAGTCACGAAAGCGCTTGGAATTTCTCTATTCTTTCAGAGTGGTTGTTTTGCATATTCTGAAATCACCTGTTTACTGTGATCTTATTGCATATATATATATATATATATATATATATATATATATATATATATATATATATATATATATATATATATATATATATATATATATATATATATATATATATATATATATATATATATATATATATATATATATGTATGTCTGATTATGTGTGAGTGAGGTGAAAGTGTTGAATGATGATGAAAGTATTTTCTTTTTGGGGATTTTCTTTCTTTTTTGGGTCACCCTACCTCGGTGGGAGACGGCCAATTTGCTATATGTATATATATACAGTGGTCCCCCGCTTTTCGTAGTTCCCGGCAATCGTAAAATTCGCCAATCATAGAGGTATTTTCGTATAAACATGGACTCGTTTTTCATAGGTTGACTCGCGAGTCGTAGTTCGTCCGGGACGCGTACCCACGGCGTGAGTCAGGGCGGCAGCCAGTCTGGCATTGTTTACCAGTGAGCGAAGGTCCCCTCACGTGCTCCAGCAAAATATTTCATAATATTCCATTTATTTTAGTGCTTGCAAGTACTAAATAAGCTACCATGGCTCCAAAGAAAGCTCCTTGTGCCAAGCCTGTGGTAAAGAAGGTGAGAAATACGATTGAATTTAAGAAAACCATCATTGAACAATATGAAAGTGGTACAAGTGTGGCCGAACTGTCCAGGATGTATAAGAAACCCTACACAACCTCATGTTCTATAGTGGCCAAGAAAAATGAAATAAAGGATGCTGTTGTTGCAAAGGGAGTACCTATGCTGACAAAAATGAGATCACCAGTACTGGAAGAGGTTGAGAAGTTATTATTGGTGTGGATAAATGAGAAACAATTAGCAGGAGATACTCTTATGACTTCGTTTATTTGTGAAAAGGCTAGGCAGTTGCATGAAGATTTCGTAAAGAAATTGCCTGCAAATAGTGGTGAAGTGAGTGAATTTAAGGCCAGCAAAGGCTGGTTTGAGAGATTTAAGAACCGTACTGGCATACACAGTGTGGTAAGGCATGGTGAGGCTGCCAGTTCGGACCACAAGGCGGCTGAAAAATATGTGCATGAATTCCAGGAGTACATAGAGGCTGAAGGACTGAAACCTGAACAAGTGTTCAATTGTGACGAAACAGGCCTCTTTTGGAAGAAAATGCCAAAGAGGACCTTCATTACACAAGAGGAAAAGGCAATGCCAGGACACAAGCCTATGAAAGACAGGCTGACGCTAATGTTCTGTGCTAATGCTAGTGGGGATTTCAAAGTGAAGCCATTACTAGTGTACCATTCTGAAAATCCCAGAGTGTTCAGGAAGAACAATGTTATGAAGAGTAAATTGTGTGTGTTTTGGAAATCTAATAGTAAGGCATGGGTCACGAGGGAAATTTTCGTCGAGTGGTTCAATGAAGTGTTTGGCCCTAGTGTGAAGGAGTATCTCCTGGAAAAGAAATTGGATCTCAAGCGCCTGCTAGTAATGGACAATGCACCTGCTCATCCTCCAAACTTGGATGACCTAATTTTCGAGGAGTTTGGGTTCATCACAGTAAAGTTCTTGCCCCCGAATACCACTCCTCTCTTCCAACCCATGGACCAGCAGGTTATTGCAAACTTTAAAAAACTCTACACAAAAGCAATGTTTCACAGGTGCTTGACTGTGACCACAGACACTCACTTGACCCTAAGGGAATTTTGGAGAGAACACTTCAGCATCCTCCACTGCATAACCCTTATAGGTATGGCTTGGGAGGGAGTGTCTACCAGGACTTTGAACTCTGCCTGGAGAAAATTGTGGCCAGATTGTGTCGACAAGAGGGATTTTGAAGAATTTGGGACTGACCCTAATGAGCCTATGTCTGTTGTAAAATCAATTGTGGAACTGGGGAGTTCCATGGGGTTGGATGTGAGTTTGGAGGATGTGGAAGAATTGGTGGAAGACCACAATGAAGAGCTCACCACTGAGGAGCTACAAGAGCTTCAGCAGGAAGAGCAACACATCGCAGCTCAGAATCTTGCTGCAGAGGAGGAGGAAGAGAGATGGAAGAAGGTGCCTTCTTCAGAAATTAAAGAGATTTTTACTATGTGGGGTAAGATGGAAAGCTTTATGGAGAAACATCACCCTAACAAGGTTGTTGCAAGCCAGGTTGGCAACATGTACAGTGACAAAGTCTTGGGCCATTTTAGGGAAGCGTTAAAGAGACGCCAGAAACAGAGCTCTCTCCACAGTTATTTTGTGAGACAGGACTCCAGTGACTCTCAAGGTGGTCCTAGTGGCATTAAGAAACAGAGAAGAGAAGCAACCCCAGAAAAGCAAATGGTACCTGAGGTGTTGATGGAAGGGGATTCCCCTTCCAAACTATAAACAATCCACTCTCTCTCCTCCTCCAGTCTCCCATACACTAAGAAGAATCTCCAATAAAGGTAAGTGTTATGCTGTTAATGTTTCATTCATCATTTCCCATTGTATTGTTTATGTACTACATGCATATTTCATGTTAAAATTTTTTTGTTTTAATACTTCTGGGTGTCAGGAACGGATTAATTGTATTTACATTATTTCTTATGGGGAAAATTGATTCGTAAATCGTAAATTTCGTTTATAGAAACGGCTCCAGGAACGGATTAATTACGAACAACGAGGGACCACTGTATATATATATATATATATATATATATATATATATATATATATATATATATATAGATAGATAGATAGATAGATAGATAGATAGATAGATAGATGGATAGACAGATAGATAAGTAGATATATAGATATATTTTTTCATTTATGTTAACGTAAACATTAATAATTTTGTACCAAAAGAACCTCAGAAAACTTACCTAACCTTATTATAACAAACGCAATTTAATTGAGCCTAATCCAAATAAATATGTTTTAGATAAGTTTACAGTAGTTTAATAATAAACAAACACAATGAAATATATTCTTTTTCCGTTAGGTTTAGAATGATTTTTGCGAAATTATTACACACACACAAATTTTCGCATGCCTAATTCGGCAAGAAGAGCTTTGCTATTTAAGACAAAATCGCAAGTTTTACCGATTCGGCACGACATATATATATATATATATGTATATATATATATATATATATATATATATATATATATATATATATATATATATATATATATATATATATATATATATATATATATATATATATATATATATATATATATATACATATATTTTTTTTCTTTCGCATACGTGGTTGGCCGTGCAGGTTCCCTGGTCAACCGCGAGGGAATTCTGTAACAGTATTTTCGGCGACCTTGTCACCTTCACCGATATACACCAGTATATTGAAATTCTGGAATACCTGCAGACCTCTGGTAAGCAGACCTTTGGTAAGCAGATTTCTGGTAAATAGACCCCCTGGTAAGCAGATCTATGGTAAGCAGACCTCTGGTAAGCACACTTCCAGTAAGCAGAACTATGATAAGAAGTCTTATGATAAGAAAACTTATGATATGCAAACTTATGATAAGCAGACTTATGATAATCAGACTTATGATAAGCAGACTTATGACAAGCAGATTTATGATAACCACACTTATGATAAGCAGGCAAATACCCCTCTTGCAAACATACTACCAGTAAACAGACCTACAGTAAGCAGACCTCTGGTTAGCAGACTTCTGTTAAACAGATTTTTGATAAGCCAAGTCAGTGCGATCCTGAACTTGCACCTGCAGCTCGGAAAGTCACAGTCACAGCACTAATGGTCACCATCACGATGCCGTGAGACTCCTCATTTTATTTGCTGTATTAACCCATCAAAATCTTAGTTCAATCCCAGGAGACATGATGTTGCTTCATTTCCTGCCCCAGCCGAGTATGTTTGCTCTTCGACGCTAGATAAGATTATCAGAATTATTAGATATGATAATATCCTCAGAACTTTTAATAAAAAGTGTAAGAGTATTGTAGTTTTTTACGAATTTAAGTTGACGACGTCGTTGTTATGGTATTTTGTCCAATCTACAGCACTCTATATGAATAGTTATCAGGCTATTTTTACCTTAAACATATAAACTCAAAAATTTCAAAATCTTCTAAAAAAAAAATCGATATATATATATATATATATATATATATATATATATATATATATATATATATATATATATATATATATATATATATATATATATATATATATATATATATATATATATATATATATATATATATATATATATATATATATATATAATGATTCAGATTAAAAAAAAATTGCTAAAATTTGTCAAGCAAGTTATCATCTACAAAAGAATTTATCAGGATGTTTTTACGTTAAACATATAAACTCAACAAAAATTAAAAGAAAAAAAAAACTATATGGATATAATGATTCCGGAGTTTAAAAAAAAATTACTAAAATTTTTTTAACCAATTTTTCATTTTATATTTTATCTTTAGCTTCAATAAAAACTTACCCCAAGGTTCTCCCTTGATTTAATTACTGATATACGCATTATTCTTTCACATGTTCTTAAGAAAACTAGCTGAGTACTTGCTAGAAGTAGTCAAGTATTAGGTAAAATTTATCAGTGTATCTAATGATGGTAATTTAAAAGTATATACGTGAACCTAATGATGGTGATTTAAAAGTATATACGTGAACCTAATGATGGTGATTTAAAAGTATATACGTGAACCTAATGATGGTGATTTAAAAGTATATACGTGAACCTAATGATGGTGATTTAAAAGTATATACGTGAACCTAATAATGGTGATTTAAAAGTATATACGTGAACCTAATGATGGTGATTTAAAAGTATATACGTGAACCTAATAATGGTGATTTAAAAGTATATACGTGAACCTAATGATGGTGATTTAAAAGTATATACGTGAACCTAATGATGGTGGTTTAAAAACGTATCCATATTCCTAGAATTACTATAAATATATTTTCTTTCGATTTGATAAAGAGTTTCATGAATGTTTTCCACCTGTTTGACTGAGAGCTCACTTAAGTACTTGGTTGTCTCCTAGGAGTGGACGTGGACCTGTGGGTGGGAGGACGTGATGGAAAGAATGGGTGGGAGTGGATGGACGGGACTCCCATGCCCCGGGGAACTCCATACTGGGCCATCAGGTGAGTACAGTTCAGGCAAGCATAGTTATCTGAAGTCTCATTATTGCCCTCTGGTGGCTATGTGACGTCTATGAGATAATGCTGAAACATATTCTCTATCTCTCTCTTTCTGTCTGTCTGTCTGTCTGTCTGTCTGTCTGTCTGTCTGTCTGTCTCTCAGTCTGTCTGTCTGTCTGTCTCTCAGTCTGTCTGTCTGTCTGTCTGTCTCTCTGTCTCTCTCTCTCTGTCTCTCTCTCTCTCTCTCTCTCTCTCTCTCTCTCTCTCTCTCTCTCTCTCTCTCTCTCTCTCTCTCTCTCTCTCTCTCTCTCTCTCTCTCTCTCTCTCTCTCTCTCTCTCTCACACCACCTTCCCGTTCACAGGTCAGCTGAGGGAACTCACAGTCACATCCACCCCTCCACGTCCTACTTACAAGCTCCGTACAGCTTCCCAGCTTGGAAATACGATCAGACTGGCAGGTAGGACAAGAGCACCATGTACTGGGCAACCTGATAGATGATGTATAATATTACGAACTTTACTCGCTATCTATCCAGAACATAACATGAATGGTTTACAGTAGAAGATAATATGATACAACCGTGGTTTAAAAAAAAATCAAAACTGAATACGTCAAAATGTCTAGTGAGATCAGGATGACAGTAATAAAATTAGCATGAATATGTTGTATCCAGATTACTTTGTTGCAAGATTAGGATGACACTAGGATGAGGGTTCCAGAATTTTTTGTGAGGGGACTAGAGTTATGGATGATAGGATCACAATGTTTACGTAGATAAGAATAGCTCGTTAGGGGATTAGAATAGGGAATAATGCATCCCCTTTCTCCTCCATGTCACAGCTGCGCCGCTATGATGCCCAAATATTTCTACTACTTGTCGGATGTAGCATGCCGCGATTTGAAGAGTCCAGTGTGTGCGCTCCGAGAGGGGGCGCAGGTGGTGATAGCGAGGGGCAGCGAAGATACATACCCGGGCATCTTCATTCCTACCCAAGATGACCACACTATCGTCTGGGAGAAAGCACCGCCCACTAAGACCGCCCACACCACAACAGACATGGAGGGAGCACCACCCAACACGACCGCCCACACTAACACCGCCACCACTCAACAAGTTACCTCTACCCCTCCAGCTTCAACTTCGAGTCCCATCTCGAAATCTGAAGATGACTCTGACGGGTCAGGCATTCAGCCCTTCCCCAGCAAGCACCGCACGTTTGACGACTCCAGCGAAGAGGAGGAAGACGATGAGGAAGAGGAGGAGGAGGGGAAGAAGGAAGGTGAAAAGGGTCAAAAGGAAGGATCTGGGATGATGCCAGACTTCTTAATTGACTCCGAGACTGTGCATAACATCTTCATGGAAATTTAACACTCATACTTAGACACTGACTTATTTCATATTGTGAAAACCATTTTAATATTATTATTATTGCTAGTGTCCGCATGTTGTGCCGGGTCACTTCACACTGTTGTTTTCACTTTGAACTTCTCGTGTGTTTGTAAATAATAGAGCAAATACATAGTATTTATAGTGACATATTAATATTGGGACATACACTAATAAATATACTACATATAACCACGTAGAGTTCCAGTAACACTGACAAAGAAAGCTCTAATGTTGATATTGCTATAGATACACAAATAATACAGATAATATTGACTTGTACATAGTAAAGAAATTGAGAATTTGCAATTTAAATCCCACAGCCTGTGTATAAAGAGAAGATAATCACAACATTGCTACAGGTCACTACACTCTAGAGATGTATCGGATGTGAAAATTTAGATATACGCAGATGCAAATGTGCATGAGGATGTCTTACTTATTTTGCGGATGCGGATGCGGATGCAGATGTAAGGAATTGTGCGGATGTTCCGTGGATGTTGATGCGGATGTAAGAAATTGTGCGGATGTTCTGATGATTCTGATGCGGGTGCATGTGCGAATATCTGTTTACAGTAAAATTCGGTTGCGGATGCGGATGTGAGAAATTGTGCGTATGTTCCGCGGATGCGGATGCAGATGCGGATGTCCGATACATCACTACAGTAAACTCTTCACTAACCTCTCCAGAGGAAGTTTCTTTTATCACGTCTATTTATATTTATTAACATATGAAATAAGGTACTAGTGCTGGGTGCTGCGAGGAGCCGCTGTAGTTTATCTCTTTTAGAAACCTTATGAACAGAAAGCAGAGTGATCACATAATGGTTAACAGACTGACTCTAAGAGCAGACCCAACCTTCTTTAAGGCAATGTTTAACTCAATAAGAGCTTTGTTAAGGCAAAGTTTCCTGAAAAAAACTTTCTATGTTCTGTCTCTGTTCTCATATTTAAAAACCCTTATTTGGTTTCAAGACGACGTATGGTAGGTTTAAATACAATGTATGGTAGGTTTCAAGACGATGTATAGTAGGTTTCAAGACGATGTATAGTAGGTTTCAAGAGGATGTATGGTAGGTTTCAAGAGGATGTATGGTAGGTTTCAAGACGATGTATGGTAGGTTTAAAGAGGATATATGGTAGGTTTCAAGAGGATGTATGGTAGGTTTCAAGACGATGTATGGTAGGTTTCAAGACGATGTATGGTAGGTTTCAAGAGGATGTATGGTAGGTTTCAAGAGGATGTATGGTAGGTTTAAAGAGGATATATGGTAGGTTTAAAGAGGATATATGGTAGGTTTCAAGAGGATGTATGGTAGGTTTCAAGAGGATGTATGGTAGGTTTCAAGACGATGTATGGTAGGTTTCAAGAGGATGTATGGTAGGTTTCAAGAGGATGTATGGTAGGTTTAAAGAGGATGTATGGTAGGTTTCAAGACGATGTATGGTAGGTTTAAAGAGGATATATGGTAGGTTTCAAGAGGATGTATGGTAGGTTTCAAGACGATGTATGGTAGGTTTCAAGACGATGTATGGTAGGTTTCAAGAGGATGTATGGTAGGTTTCAAGAGGATGTATGGTAGGTTTAAAGAGGATATATGGTAGGTTTAATAGAGGATATATGGTAGGTTTCAAGAGGATGTATGGTAGGTTTCAAGAGGATGTATGGTAGGTTTCAAGACGATGTATGGTAGGTTTCAAGAGGATGTATGGTAGGTTTCAAGAGGATGTATGGTAGGTTTAAAGAGGATGTATGGTAGGTTTCAAGACGATGTATGGTAGGTTTAAAGAGGATATATGGTAGGTTTCAAGAGGATGTATGGTAGGTTTCAAGACGATGTATGGTAGGTTTCAAGACAATGTATGGTAGGTTTCAAGACGATGTATGGTAGGTTTAAAGAGGTTATATGGTAGGTTTCAAGAGGATGTATGGTAGGTTTCAAGACAATGTATGGTAGGTTTCAAGACGATGTATGGTAGGTTTAAAGAGGATGTATAGTAGGTTTCAAGAGGATTTATGGTAGGTTTAAAGAGGATGTATGGTAGGTTTCAAGAGGATGTATGGTAGGTTTCAAGACGATGTATGGTAGGTTTCAAGACGATGTATGGTAGGTTTCAAGACGATGTATGGTAGGTTTCAAGAGGATGTATGGTAGGTTTCAAGAGGATTTATGGTAGGTTTAAAGAGAATGTATGGTAGGTTTCAAGAGGATGTATGGTAGGTTTCAAGAGGATGTATGGTAGGTTTCAAGAGGATGTATGGTAGGTTTCAAGAGGATGTATGTTAGGTTTCAAGAGGATGTATGATAGGTTTCAAGACGATGTATGGTAGGTTTCAAGAGGATGTATGGTAGGTTTCAAGAGGATGTATGGTAGGTTTTTCAAGAGGATGTATGGTAGGTTTCAAGAGGATGTATGGTAGGTTTCAAGAGGATGTATGGTAGGTTTTTCAAGAGGATGTATGGTAGGTTTCAAGAGGATGTATGGTAGGTTTCAAGAGGATGTATGGTAGGTTTCAAGAGGATGTATGGTAGGTTTTTCAAGAGGATGTATGGTAGGTTTTTCAAGAGGATGTATGGTAGGTTTTTCAAGAGGATGTATGGTAGGTTTTTCAGGAGGATGTATGGTAGGTTTTTCAAGAGGATGTATGGTAGGTTTTTCAAGAGGATGTATGGTAGGTTTTTTAAGAGGATGCATGGTAGGTTTCAAGAGGATGTATGGTAGGTTTCAAGAGGATGTATGGTAGGTTTCAAGAGGATGTATGGTAGGTTTCAAGAGGATGTATGGTAGGTTTCAAGAGGATGTATGGTAGGTTTCAAGAGGATGTATGGTAGGTTTCAAGAGGATGTAAGTTAGGTTTCAAGAGGATGTATGGTAGGTTTTTCAAGAGGATGTATGGTAGGTTTCAAGAGGATGTATGGTAGGTTTCAAGAGGATGTATGGTAGGTTTCAAGAGGATGTATGGTAGGTATCAAGAGGATGTATGGTAGGTTTCAAGAGGATGTAAGTTAGGTTTCAAGAGGATGTATGGTAGGTTTTTCAAGAGGATGTATGGCAGGTTTCAAGAGGATGTATGGTAGGTTTCAAGAGGATGTATGGTAGGTTTCAAGAGGATGTATGGTAGGTTTCAAGAGGATGTATGGTAGGTTTTTCAAGAGGATGTATGGTGGAGGTTTCAAGAGGATGTATGGTAGGTTTTCAGGATGAGGTAGGTTTCAAGAGGATGTATGGTAGGTTTTTCAAGAGGATATGGTAGGTTTCAAGAGGATGTATGGTAGGTTTCAAGAGGATGTATGGTAGGTTTCAAGAGATGGATGTAGGTTTTTCAAGAGGAGGTATGGTTTTTCAAGAGGATGTATTAGGTGAGGATGTATGGTAGGTTTTTCAAGAGGATGTATGGTAGGTTTCAGGAGATGTATGGTATGGTCTTTAAGAGGATGTATGGTAGGTTTTCAAGAGGATGTATGGTAGGTTTCAAGAGGATGGGTAGGTGGTTTCAAGAGGATGTAGGTGGTTTCTAGGTCAAGAGGATAGTATAGGTTTCAAGAGGATGTATGGTAGGTTTTTCAAAGGATGGAGTAGGGTTTCAAGAGGATGTAGGTAGGTTTCAAGAGGATGTATGGTAGGTTTCAAGAGGATGTATGGTAGGTTTCAAGAGGATGTATGGTAGGTTTCAGAGGATGGTATGGTAGGTTTCAAGAGGATGTATGGTAGGTTTTTTCAAGAGGATGATGGTAGGTTTCAAGAGGATGTATGGTAGGTTTTCAAGGATGGATGGTAGGTGGATGGTAGGTTGCAAGAGGATGTATGGTAGGTTTCAAGAGGATGTATGGTAGGTTTCAAGAGGATGTATGGTGGGTTTTTCAAGAGGATGTATGGTAGGTTTTTCAAGAGGATGTATGGTAGGTTTTTCAAGAGGATGTATGGTAGGTTTTTCAGGAGGATGTATGGTAGGTTTTTTAAGAGGATGTATGGTAGGTTTTTCAAGAGGATGTATGGTAGGTTTCAAGAGGATGTATGGTAGGTTTCAAGAGGATGTATGGCAGGTTTCAAGAGGATGTATGGTAGGTTTCAAGAGGATGTATGGAAGGTTTCAAGAGGATGTATGGAAGGTTTCAAGAGGATGTATGGTAGGTTTCAAGAGGATGTATGGCAGGTTTCAAGAGGATGTATGGTAGGTTTCAAGAGGATGTATGGTAGGTTTCAAGAGGATGTATGGTAGGTTTCAAGAGGATGTATGGCAGGTTTCAAGAGGATGTATGGCAGGTTTCAAGAGGATGTATGGTAGGTTTCAAGAGGATGTATGGTAGGTTTCAAGAGGATGTATGGTAGGTTTCAAGAGGATGTATGGTAGGTTTTTCAAGAGGATGTATGGTAGGTTTCAAGAGGATGTATGGTAGGTTTTTCAAGAGGATGTATAGTAGGTTTCAAGAGGATGTATGGTAGGTTTTTCAAGAGGATGTATGGTAGGTTTCAAGAGGATGTATGGTAGGTTTCAAGAGGATGTATGGTAGGTTTCAAGAGGATGTATGGTAGGTTTCAAGAGGATGTATGGTAGGTTTCAAGGGGATGTATGGTAGGTTTTTCAAGAGGATGTATGGTAGGTTTTTCAAGAGGATGTATGGTAGGTTTCAAGAGGATGTATGGTAGGTTTCAAGAGGATGTATGGTAGGTTTCAAGAGGATGTATGGTAGGTTTCAAGAGGATGTATGGCAGGTTTCAAGAGGATGTATGGTAGGCTTCAAGAGGATGTATGGTAGGTTTCAAGAGGATGTATGGCAGGTTTCAAGAGGATGTATGGCAGGTTTCAAGAGGATGTATGGTAGGTTTCAAGAGGATGTATGGTAGGTTTCAAGAGGATGTATGGTAGGTTTCAAGAGGATGTATGGTAGGTTTTTCAAGAGGATGTATGGTAGGTTTCAAGAGGATGTATGGTAGGTTTTTCAAGAGGATGTATGGTAGGTTTCAAGAGGATGTATGGTAGGTTTCAAGAAGGATGGGATGTAGGTAGGTTTCAAGAGGATGTATGGTAGGTTTCAAGAGGATGTATGGTAGGTTTTTCAAGAGGATGTATGGTAGATTTTCAAGAGGATGTATGGTAGGTTTTTCAGGAGGATGTATGGTAGGTTTGTAAGAAGATGTATGGTAGGCTTTTCAAGAGGATGTATGGTAGGTTTCAAGAGGATGTATGGCAGGTTTCAAGGGGATGTATGGTAGGTTTCAAGAGGATGTATGGTAGGTTTCAAGAGGATGTATGGTAGGTTTCAAGAGGATGTATGGCAGGTTTCAAGAGGATGTATGGCAGGTTTCAAGAGGATGTATGGTAGGTTTCAAGAGGATGTATGGTAGGTTTCAAGAGGATGTATGGTAGGTTTCAAGAGGATGTATGGTAGGTTTTTCAAGAGGATGTATGGTAGGTTTCAAGAGGATTTATGGTAGGTTTTTCAAGAGGATGTATGGTAGGTTTCAAGAGGATGTATGGTAGGTTTTTCAAGAGGATGTATGGTAGGTTTCAAGAGGATGTATGGTAGGTTTTAAGAGGATGTATGGTAGGTTTCAAGAGGATGTATGGTAGGTTTCAAGAGGATGTATGGTAGGTTTCAAGAGGACGTATGGTAGGTTTTTCAAGAGGATGTATGGTAGGTTTCAAGAAGATGTATGGTAGGTTTTTCAAGAGGATGTATGGTAGGTTTCAAGAGGATGTATGGTAGGTTTCAAGAGGATGTATGGTAGGTTTTTCAAGAGGATGTATGGTAGGTTTCAAGAGGATGTATGGTAGGTTTCAAGAGGATGTATGGTAGGTTTCAAAAGGATGTATGGTAGGTTTCAAGAGGATGTATGGTAGGTTTCAAGAGGATGTATGGTAGGTTTTTCAAGAGGATGTATGGTAGGTTTCAAGAAGATGTATGGTAGGTTTTTCAAGAGGATGTATGGAAGGTTTCAAGAGGATGTATGGTAGGTTTCAAGAGGATGTATGGTAGGTTTTTCAAGAGGATGTATGGTAGGTTTCAAGAGGATGTATGGTAGGTTTCAAGAGGATGTATGGTAGGTTTCAAGAGGATGTATGGTAGGTTTTTCAAGAGGATGTATGGTAGGTTTCAAGAGGATGTATGGTAGGTTTCAAGAGGATGTATGGTAGGTTTCAAGAGGATGTATGGTAGGTTTCAAGAGGATGTATGGTAGGTTTTTCAAGAGGATGTATGGTAGGTTTCAAGAAGATGTATGGTAGGTTTTTCAAGAGGATGTATGGTAGGTTTCAAGAGGATGTATGGTAGGTTTCAAGAGGATGTATGGTAGGTTTCAAGAGGATGTATGGCAGGTTTCAAGAGGATGTATGGTAGGTTTCAAGAGGATGTATGGTAGGTTTCAAGAGGATGTATGGTAGGTTTCAAGAGGATGTATGGTAGGTTTCAAGAGGATGTATGGTAGGTTTCAAGAGGATGTATGGCAGGTTTCAAGAGGATGTATGGTAGGTTTCAAGAGGATGTATGGTAGGTTTCAAGAGGATGTATGGTAGGTTTCAAGAGGATGTATGGTAGGTTTCAAGAGGATGTATGGTACGTTTCAAGAGGATGTATGGTAGGTTTCAAGAGGATGTATGGCAGGTTTCAAGAGGATGTATGGTAGGTTTCAAGAGGATGTATGGTAGGTTTCAAGAGGATGTATGGTAGGTTTCAAGAGGATGTATGGCAGGTTTCAAGAGGATGTATGGTAGGTTTCAAGAGGATGTATGGTAGGTAGCTTCATAATGTTTTAATATGGTAATTACATAACAAAAATAATATTTTTCAAACAAGAAATTATTTTGTCTCTTTTCCCATGGTGTCGGTATTATAGGCCATTTTTCTCCAAAAAATTACTTTTTACCATTAAATTAGTTGTGTTTAATGAAACAGTTATTCTCTGTCTCTGTTGAACTGAGCCCAGACGACCTCTGTCACGGTGTTCCGAGAGAACGTCTTTTGTTTTTGAAGATTTTACCTCAAGATTTTAATCTCTCTCTCTCTCTCTCTCTCTCTCTCTCTCTCTCTCTCTCTCTCTCTCTCTCTCTCTCTCTCTCTCTCTCTCTCTCTCTCTCTCTCTCTCTCTCTCTCTCTCTCTCTCTCTCTCTCTCTCTCTCTCTCTCTCTCTCTCTCTCTCTCTCTCTCTTCCACTAGTTCCATTATTAGTATTTAAATTCTTTGTGAAAATGACCACTATTTTCGGTGACATTAAAAATGTATTGAATATGACATATTCACTTGCTACTGTTTGACATGTGACAGTCAGTTGGTGTCAGTTGGTATCACAGGGAATATACACTCAGTGGCCACTTTATTTGGTACTCCTGTACACCCTTTTAATGTAAATATCTAGTCAGCCAATCACGTGGCAGTACCTCATGACATGGTCAAGATGCTCCGTCGTTGTTTACACAAAACGTCAGAATGGAGAAGAAATGTGATCAAAGTGACTTTGACCTTGAAATAATTGTTAGTGTCGGACAGGGTGGTGTGAGTGTCTCAGATACTGCTGATCTCTTGGGATTTTCACACACAACATTTTCTAGCATTTACAGAGAATGGTGACAAAAACACAAATCACCCAGGGAGCTGCAGTTCTGTGGGCGAAAACGCCTTGTTAATTAGAGAAGTCAGAGGAAAATGGTCAGACAGGAAGGTGCAGGAGTTTACACTATACCCTGTGGAGGATGTGACAAGATTTACGTAGGTGAAACAGCAAGAACCCTCGACACCCGCCTCAATGAACACATTTACGCATGTAGGAACGATAACTTGAACAACGCCTGTGTACAACACCGAAATTCCACCAATCATCTCATGAAATTCAGAGACCCCCAATTAGTGATCAAAGAAACTAATTTCCGTAGACGCAAGTGCCTCGAATCAGCACTGATCGCTGTTTCGAATACAATTAAACAAAACAACGGCAGTCTCACCATCTCCGAAGTCTTAGCAAGAATCCTCCTGAAAACAGTAAACCCTGCCATCACATAGTCTCTCCTGTTATACTACACAAAGCACGTTACAGAGAGTGAACACTGATACAAGCTGCCTCTTTCCAGTCTATATTTGTCCAACCTATTTTTATGTTACCCAAGTAATAGCTTTTATATCCTTTTTCTCATGTACGAATTAATTGCTCTAACATATTGTATTACTTTTGTCACTACTACTACTACTACTACCACCACTAGTGAACATCGAAATGGTACCTCACTAGTATTGCACCTCACTCTGAGCCTATATATACCCTCTGTGTCCATGTATTGTTTGTAATGGCTTGATAAAGCTCCTGGAGAGCGAAACGTTGCCACAATAAAATGTCACATTAGTTGCACTTGTGTCCTTTTACTTTACATATTGTCGGTAATTCTACCAACTTTATTACAACAACAAACCAACAGAACAAGCGTATTCTTCATGGCTACCAATTATTATTATTTATTATTATTATAATCAAAAAGAACATGGCCACCAATGATGTTGCAGTGGCTTAAGGGACAGACAGACAGTCTAGGGACGAAGGTACAGACATATAAACACAGTTTAAGACTGTCATTGACGAAATGATTCGCCACGAGTGGTTTCTTCAGTTCTAAAATTCAGGACTGAACTAGACACTAGTGACGAAACATTTCCTCAATAAAAGGCTTGTGCTTCCTCAATAAAATGTTTATTTCCCCAATAAAAGGCTTGAACTGTGCATTTGTCTTTTTTTCTAGATAGTGTCAGTATGAGCGTGTTGTGCAGCCAGGACGGCCACACCTCAGGTTCAAACCCCTCTGCAGTCCATTTGAATTTCTGGTAAATTATTAAACTAATATTTCAAGTGTTCAAACAAAAATAATTTTCATTATAGAATTTTTTTCTGCGAATATTGTAACAGTACCATCCCCCCGCTGACAGATGGCAGCACTTTACACATCATGGAAGGAGGTTAGAGCCTTCAGCTTTTCACACATTCACAGTATCATGATATTTTTTCACTCTTTCCAGTGGAAGAAATAAAAGTTAGAAATATCTAGATTCCAACAGTCATGGATATCTAAGATTCCAACAGTTTTGTGGAAATCTAAACAACTTTACTATGCTACCAGGTACAGTAAAACAGAAGGGGATGCGAAAAAGACCTGGAAAACACTTTTGGAATTTCTGGGTTCTCAAACTAGCCAAAACTTTAGAAACTGTCAGGTGATTAGGTAACAGTCAGTTGTCTCAAGACTAATTATCAGGTTTATCAAGATTTCAGCAAAGCGCAGCTTATGAAGCACGATCTTTGAAAGGAATAAGAAGCACAGTACTGTGGCTGATACAATGATAATGAAACTTATGCATTTCGGTTCGACTTGGATCATTAACTAGCCACACACGAGCGTGAAGGGAAGAGAGCCAGAATATGAGAGGGAGGGAGCGGGGAGTAGTATAAAGGAGGGTCTGCGAGGTTGCAGTCTGGGAGGTCACTCTTGACCTCGATTAGCACACAGCGAGAGTGTACACACCCATGGATACCCAGTATACTCCAGGTATACTCATCTAACTACTCACCACCATTATTACACGTTTTCATTCCATCATTTACGATTCAATTATCAATAATTATTACATTATCATCTGTTTTTAGTGTATTTTTATCGCTAATATTATCATAACCGAACGCTAAACCCATAAGAGTCATACAGCTTAATATATTATAAAACACTGTTTTCTTATTACTACCCGTTATCATTTTAGCATTTGTTATCACTATTTATCACTCTGTTATCACATTTTATTCTTCCATTCTACATTGCAGCAACATCCTGGCTACCATTGCCACTCACTTGAAAGTTGAGAAAAGGATAATAATGCAGAAAATTTTAATGTAATATTTATTCATTTGAAAACAATGGTAGATGCATATACATGATGATGCATGATGATACATGATGATACATAGGGATATTCACGAACAGCTTGCAACGAGGCCAAGCGTCTGAATATACACGTTTATGAAATGGTATATATAATATATAAGTAATCATGAATGAAAGCTATTTTTAAGGATAGAGACATTATATATCCTTAAACAATAGCTTTGTATATACATATTTATACTTCACATTGGCAAGTTGTTTTTTCCTCCTGAATTATAGACATTCAAGAGCAATACATTTGTCGCGGAAATCCCTCAGTGTAATAATTTATAATGCCCATTATCCCTCAGTGTGTGAGTAGATTATTGTTGAGGTCTGAGAGGAACCCAGTGATGGGTTGTGCCTACAGCACACAGTGATGGGTTGTGATCTACCTGCCTACAGCACACAGTGATGGGTTGTGATCTACCTGCCTACAGCACACAGTGATCAGTTGAGATCTACCTGCCTACAGCACATGTGGAAATTATTTAATTTCCGAAGCTATAGTGCCTAATAAGTGTTTAATGTGCTGATTTGGGTCAAAATGTATTTGAAAATGGAATAGAACCGGCAGTTCCCTCTGTGCCTGCGCGGATGTGCGTGGGGACAGGTGGACACAGGGCATGGGGAGGCGGCAGTGTTTTGAATGGGTTTAAGAGGCTGTGAAAACATGGGACCAGGAAATTGGCGTTCACGGCGGCCTAAGGATTAATATAGGCCTCACTTCATAATAGGAAGTGTCGTCACTGTCCCTGGTAAAGAGTGAGGGAACGGGATTGACGGCACCGCTGTAATAAGTGGTAAAATTAGTGAATAATGGTAGGACCGGGGGTGACGGGTGCACCGCCATGGAATGTGTCCAGGGAAAATTACCCGTGAGTTAATCCTCACTCATCGGTCTCAGATCTTAATGGAGCGACCTCTAATGTGTATAATAATTATGAGACATTAAATCGTCTTGTGAATTGTAATGTTATTAATGATAACAACACTAAGTTAAGAGAATGCGTGAAGTGAAATAAGTCGCCTTGCTCTGAGTGAACACGTTAGACCGCGTTGTTCCCGTCCCGAGGATAGTGAAGTTTTATGGAGTCACGACTTCTAAACCGGGACAAACCAACGGATACCTCGTCCTGCTGGAATAAGAACCGTGTCGGTGTAACAGGACATCGAAATGAGATGGTGAATGGAGGAAATAAGGAGCATCAGTCACCCACAGTTAAGTAACCCTTCTAGTTATAGGAGACTGATACTGATAAGTATGTTGTAATTGGATAGGTTATGGGTTTACCTGGACCTGGAGTTTACCTGGAGAGAGTTTCGGGGGTCAACGCCCCCGCGGCCCGGTCTGGGACCAGGCCTCCTGGTGGATCAGCGCCTGATCAACCAGGCTGTTGCTGCTGGCTGCACGCAAACCAACGTACGAGCCACAGCCCGGCTGATCAGGAACTGACTTTAGGTGCGTGTCCAGTGCCAGCTTGAAGACTGCCAGGGGTCTGTTGGTAATCCCCCTTATGTGTGCTGGGAGGCAGTTGAACAGTCTCGGGCCCCTGACACTTATTGTATGGTCTCTTAACGTGCTAGTGACACCCCTGCTTTTCATTGGGGGGATGGTGCATCGTCTGCCAAGTCTTTTGCTTTCGTAGTGAGTGATTTTCGTGTGCAAGTTCGGTACTAGTCCCTCTAGGATTTTCCAGGTGTATATAATCATGTATCTCTCCCTCCTGCGTTCCAGGTGATCCAGCTTCATCAAGTGACCACCAGAGAATATCTGGTAAGTGGTGGGATTATGTACAAATGTTTTTCTTCGATGGATATATCCATGTGTAACCTACCCTCCCCCCCTTCATTCAGTTAAACTAATATAATCTATACAGTCCACAATTAATTAGTAGCGCCGTATTTGTGGGTGCTATCCAATTTATACTGGTCTTGGATAGATATGGATAAGATTGTGAGGGTCGAGGGGGCCACCTGCAGTGACCAGAGGTGGTTAAGTTTTCTCACATGTCTACACAGAGTGTCTACGGTCAACAATATAGTTGTTGTCTCCCAATGAGATTACTAGTATGCATGTAATGTTGAGGTACATACAGGTAATCACCCCTAGAAAATTTTCCATATCTGCCCGCTGTTCTCCGGTTCGAAGGACAAGCGGGCAGATATGGAAAATTTCTAGGGGTGATTACCTGTACGTACCTCAACATTACATGCATATGAGTAATCTCATTGGGAGACAACAACTATATTGTTTACCGTAGTCACCCTGTGTAGACATGTGAGAAAACTTAACCACCTTTGGTCACTGCAGGTGGCCCCCTCGACCCTCACAATCTTATCCATATCTATCCGAGACCAGTATAAATTGGATAGCACCCACAAATACGGCGCTACTAATTAATTGTGGACTGTATATATTATATTAGTTTAACTGAATGAAGGGGGGGAGGTTACACATGGATATATCCATCAAAGAAAAACATTTGTACATAATCCCACCACTTACCAGATATTCTTTGGTGGTCACTTGATGTAGCTGGATCACCCATAACCTATCCAATTACAACATACCTAACTGGCCAGTATCAGTCTCCTATAACTAGAAGGGTTACTTAACTGTGGGTGACTGATGCTCCTTATTTCCTCCATTCACCATCTCATTTCGATGTCCTGTTACACCGACACGGTTCTTATTCCAGCAGGACGAGGTATCCGTTGGTTTGTCCCGGTTTAGAAGTCGTGACTCCATAAAACTTCACTATCCTCGGGACAGGAACAACGCGGTCTAACGTGTTCACTCAGAGCAAGGCGACTTATTTCACTTCATGGATTCTCTTAACTTAGTGTTATTATCATTAATAACATTACAATTCACAAGACGATTTAATGTCTCATAATTATTATACACATTAGAGGTCACTCCATTAAGATCTGAGACCGATGAGTGAGGATTAACTCATGGGTAATTTTCCCTGGACACATTCCATGGCGGTGCACCCGTCACCCCCGGTCCTACCATTATTCACTAATTTTACCACTTATTACAGCGGTGCCGTCATTCCCGTTCCCTCAATCTTCACCAGGGACAGTCACGACACTTCCTATTATGAAGTGAGGCCTATATTAATCCTTAGGCCGCCGTGAACACCAATTTCCTGGTCCCATGTTTTCACAGCCTCTTAAACCCATTCAAATACTGCCGCCTCCCCATGCCCTGTGTCCACCTGTCCCCACGCACATCCGCGCAGGCGCAGAGGGAACTGTTGGTTCTATTCCATTTTCAAATACATTTTGACCCAAATCAGCACATTAAACGCTTATTAGGCACTATAGCTTCGGAAATTAAATAATTTCCACAGCACATCTCTCAGTGCTTCCAGTGGGAAGACTCTCTCCCTCCTGTAAACACGTGTTAACCCGATCACTGGTATGTAGTCAACTCCAGCACTCACTCTCCCCTACACATGTATTTTTTTTCACACATACTTTTTCAATTTCACCTCTTCATTCTCCTCCTCCTCCTCCTCTTCCTTCTTTCTTCTTGTAAAAGGACACAAATGCAACTAATGTGACATTTTATTGTGGCAATGTTTCGTTCTCCAGGGGTTTTGACAAAACTCCTGGAGAGCGAAACGTTGCCACTGTAAAATGTCACATTGGTTGCATTTGTGTCCTTTCTTCTTCTTCCAGACTTCACTCTTCCCTGCACATGTACTCTTTACACACACACTTTTCCAATTCTTTCTCCTTTCTTATTTTGTTTAAGGTGATTCAGCCGTATTTTTTCCCTTTCCCCTCCCTCCCACTCCATCCCCCCACCTCTTTCTCTGTCTCTGTCTGTCTGTCTGTCTGTCTGTCTCTCTCTCTCTCTCTCTCTCTCTCTCTCTCTCTCTCTCTCTCTCTCTCTCTCTCTCTCTCTCTCTCTCTCTCTCTCTCTCTCTCTCTCCTTCAGTGGACTTGCTTTCCTAAAAATGCTAGTCACTCCTCATTCAAGTTTTCTGTGATATGGTGTGTATGGCACCGCGGCTCACACAGGTACCAACTACACCAAAACAACCAGCGAAAATTACCTGTCACTGACCTATGGCACTCATTTCCAAGCCTGTCTTACCTTCCCTTTTATCTTTTTTCTTTTTAATTGCGACTCTTGCCCATGACGCCACTTTTACACCTGATACCTATACATTTCCATCATTATATATATCGATGGTTTACCTATTTCCAATACTTTAAAAAGGATCTTAAGGGTAAAACATCATTATAATAATAATAATAATAATAATAATAATAATAATAATAAAAATAATGCATCCTCTTGCTATACGTCTTTTTTTCTACTATGAGGGTAATTAACAGTCCAGCAAATTGCAAACAGAGTTTCTACATTTTCGTGAATATTGTGTAAACAAAGTGTCAAGTGTCTTCTCGAACTTGGGTTCGAGTGGGTTTGAAACTGGCTTCGATCTCCATAGCATCTTCGTTACCTTTACACTTCACCGTGAATACAATATTAATAATAATAATAATAAATATTTTATAGTCAATAAAGTCTTAAACAATCGTCATGAAGAGCACTTTTATATATATCTTCGTTTTTTGATTGGCGAACAGTGGAAAACTCCACAACTAGTTCACCCCAGAACACGGTAGTTAAGAGGATAGTTAAGAAGTCTGCCGTTGAAGCTTTTGTTGTATACAGTCATTGTGTGAGCGTTGTTGAGTCTGGTGACAGAGTTTCGTGTGTGTAAACTGTTATGTGTGTGTGTGGTACCGTGTAGATTTCGGTGGTAATTGACCTGAGTTGTCAGACAAATTTGATATTTGTGACTTGTGTATATTGATAAGGGGAATCAACAAAGTTGTTTACCACAGCAGGAACCACTAAAGGACTTAAGGACTCGAAGGAATTACCGTGAGTTAAATTTGTGTGTTGGAAGGTAGGGAAATCTTGTAGGAGGTAACATATATGTCATTATGACAGCATAACCACCACATTAGTTACGTATTTTTGTAACAAAAATGGTTTTAAGTATAAATAAAACATATAATTATGATTGGAATAAAGTAAGGTGTTTTTCTCATGTTGTTCGTATATAATAGAAATTATTTTTTCATATTTTTTTCATTGTACTAACATGTGTATTAATTGGAATTGCATAAAAAATTAAAATTGGTGCTTCCCTGATAAAAAATTGTAATTTATAAGCTGGGCGTAAAGTGATTAATGTAAGTGTGTCGCCGGGTCACATTCACGAGAAACTTGTTATCGCCTAGGCAAAATTAAATGTATTCGCATCTGCATAAAGCTCAGTGTAAAGAACATGAAAAAGAAAGTACCAGTTTTTCTGTGCCTCTCGTAGTAGACTTCTCAGCTAATGTCACCTACACTGATGGGAAAGATTTTTCCTTTTGTTTGCAACTTTTGTCTTTCACGTCATCTACAGTCAAAGGAAACAACATTTTCTTGAGTCACTATCTCTGATGAGCTCGAGAGTCGAATCGCGATGAACAGGAAGCTTATTCTCGGGTCGCTTTCGCTGACGAGCGAAAGGAAGCGAGGTGTGGGTGGCCATGGGGAAGGTGGAGACATTTGAACACTAGGCAGACAGACGCCCTTGCTTACAAGAGTGTTTGAATGACTATCGCAGCCTTCCGACCCAAAGGACCGAAGTATATCGCATTTCTGAGAAGACGAAATTAAAGTAAATATATATTAGAAATGTCTCTTGGGAATCGTGCAAAAGATCTCATTTAGTGCAGCGTGCGTTATTCATCACCGTATACGACATACAGTCGTGTCCTTGGTGAGGTGCTTTTCTACACTACTTTTCACGTACTCAAGAGTCTTAAAGGAAATCCACTACTTTTTTGTATTGTTTATACTAGCTATCACAATTACATTTTTTTAGGTGTTTAACTTTTTCTATGGATTGTTTACTTTAGATCTTGCGGGAATGAGCCGAAGGATCTGTCAATGACAATTCCCCTCTCCTTCCTGCAGATCTCATGCGCTATTTACTACTGCTACTGCTACTATTACAGGGTTTTCCAGGCAACTAAAGGTTTCTATTGACCAATAAGGGTATTGTCATAAGCTACAAAGAAATCCTGTTGTAGGCTATTTTAGTCATTCACTTGCACAAACATGGCAGGAGATTTTTTATTTTTATGAGAAGGCTTAGCCCGTTTGGATCAGCGCGGTGAGTGTTGGAGGCTCGTTACTCCGTAAAGGTAAGCTACTCTACCAGTTAATCTTGCCTGAAGTTGTATAAGTGATTTAGAGTCCACTAAGCTACCAACATCATGTCATCGCTAGTAAACACGTCAAACAGGGACGAAGTAAGACAATTGTGGAGAGTATTAAGTTGAAGATAATGCCATGGAGGCCCCAGTGATCACGGCTCAGCGTCGTTCACTACTACTATTTATTTTTTTGCTGAAGTTCTGGGATTTCCAGTAAAAACTTCAGAGGTGTGCAAGGGATTAATCAATTGCAAATTTTGGAAAATTCAAGACTTCCAAAATGTCCTTGAAATTTAAATGACTTTGTCAAAATTTTATGAAAATAAGGGATCATCAATAACCTTTCCCAGACAGGCTCGGATTTCAAGGAAACAATGACAACTACTTGAAGGATATTAAGAGATAATGGGAGTCTCGTTAAGGTGCTGGTATGAGGGAGGAGGGGAAGTTGGGTGACGGGAATCATGCTGGTGCAAGCCCATGCCGCTGGTCATGCCCATGAAGAGGTTCTGCCAATACCTCCAGGGAGACGTCATACACACTGCCTTGCTCCTGGGACACGGGTGCTGCTTCAGGCACTCGACAAACTCTCTGTCACACTCGCAGAGTTGGTGCCCGCAGCTGTCCACTGCTCCTGTCCTCACATTCGTCGTCACTGTAACAAAACGAATTATTAATTTCATAGAGTACAGGATCCCTCCAAAAAACGTTTAGTGCAGTCATAAAAATATAGGGAAGCCTGGGTGTGAACGGTGGTTTGTCACGTAACATGCAGACAGAGGATCGAGCCTGCCGTGATCAATGACCCACAAAAGTTTAATACTTCACATAAATATATTTCTACCATTATATCATCACAATTATATTCAAACATACCCGGAACACACACCACACACACACACACCACACACACACCACACACACACACACCACACACACACACCACACACACACACCACACACACACACCACACACACACACCACACACACACACACCACACACACACACGCACCACACACAC